>NW_027556098.1:303075277-303252777 GCF_003287225.1 Phascolarctos cinereus | reverse complement strand
CTCCCTGGGCTTAATTTTCTCAACTGTACAAGAAGGGAGAGTGGACTAATCAGAACTTCCTTCCAATTCTACATCTATGAAAGCATGAAACCTAGGTCATCTGATTCCTCTTTCCATTGTATTATGCTATCTGTTACACTTACTTCTCAACATTCACTCTAAGGGACTATCTGCCTTCAACAATGTGATCCACGAGCATTTAAATCTCCTATATAATACTTTAGAGGACTGGATTTGGAGCTAGAGGGCCTAGGATTACTCTACTACCTACTACCCATCTGACTTTGGGCAAGTCACTAAAATTCTATGTACCTCAGTTTCCTAATTTGTAATTGAGGGGGTTAGACTTAATAATCTCTTTAAGCTCTTTAAGAAAGTAGTTGAATGGATCCAACTATTCTAGAGAGCAATTTGGAATTATGCCCAAAGGGCTATAAAATGTGCATACTCTTTGATCCAGCAATACCACTTCTAGGGCTGTATCCCAAAGTGATCATACAAATGGGGAAGGGACCCACATGTACAAAAATATTTCTAGCATCCCCAATTGATAAATGGTCAGAGGATATGAGCAGGCAGTTATCAGATGAAGAAATTAAAGCCATCTATAGTCATATGAAAGAATGCTCAAAATCACTATTGATTTTCAGAAATGCAAATCAAAACAAGTCTGAGGTACCACATCACACCTACCAGATTGGCCAACATGACAAAACAGGAAAATGATAAATGTTGGAGAAGATGTAAGAAAATTGGAACACTAATACATTGTTGGTGGAGTTGTGAAATTATCCAACCATTTTGGAGAATAATTTGGAACTATGCCCAAAGGGCTATAAAAATGTGCATACCCTTTGAGCCAGCAATAGCACTTCTAAGGCTATATCCCAAAGAGATCATACAAATGGGAAAAGGACCCACATGTACAAAAATATTCATAGCAGCTCTTTTTGTGGTAGCAAAGAATTGCAAATTGAGAGGATGCCCATCAATTGGGGAATGGCTGAGCAAGTTGTGGTACATGAATGTGATGGAATTGTGCTATAAGAAATGATAAACAGGCTGACTTCAGAAAAACCTGGAAAGACTTATATGGTCTGATGCTAAGTGAAGTGAGCAGAACCAAGAGAACGTTGTACACAATAACAGCCACATTGTGCGATGACTAATATTGATAAACTTAACTCTTCCCAGCAATACCAGGGTCTAAGACATCTCCAGAGGTCTCATGATGGAAAATGTTATCCACATCCAAAGAAAGAACTATGGAAGTTGAATTGCTATTTTTTTCTCTTCTGTTGAGTTCTGTTTCCTCTTTCTGATGGTTCCTCCTATTGGTTTTAATTTTTACGTGCAACATCATTAATGTGAAAATATGTTTAATAGGAATGTAAATGTATAGCCTATACCAGATTCTGCGCTGTCTTGGGGAGGGTGGTGGGGAGGAAGGGGGAGAAAAATGTTAAACTCAAAAGCATATGGAAGTGATTATTGATAAATCAAAATAAATTAATAAAAAATTAGAAGTATTTCTAGCAGCTCTTTTTGTAGTGTCAAAGAATTGGAAATTGAGAAGATGCCCATCAATTGGGGGAATGACTGAACAAGTTGTGGTATATGAATGTTGTAATGTAATATTATTGTGCTATGAGAAATGAGCAAGCGGATTTCAGAAAAACCTGGAAAGACTTTAATGAACTGATGCTAAGTGAGCAGAACCATGAGAACATTGTACTCAGTGACAGCCACAATGTGTGATGACCGACTTTGATAGACTTATCTCTTCTTAGCAATGCAAGGATCCAAGACAACTCCAAAGGACTCATGATGGAAAATACTATCCAGATCCAGAAAAAGAACTATGGAGTCTGGAATGCAAATTGAAGCATATTATTTGCTCTTTCTCTTTTTCTTCTTTTTTTTTGTTTGTTTTTTCTTTGTTGTGGTTTCTGCCATTGGTTCTAATTCTTCTTTACAACATGACTAATGTCAAAATAGGTTTCATATGAATATATGTATGTGGAGCCTATATCAAATTGCATGCCATTTTGAGGTGAGGGGAGGGGAGACATGGGGAGAAAATTTGGACCTCAAAATCTTATGGAAGTGAACGTTGAAAGCTAAAAATAAATAAATAAATACATGAATAAATAAATAAATAAGAAGGTAGTTGAATGGACAATGAATCACAAGGTCATGTATGCTTTGTACAAGCACAGGACAGAGGATTTCCATTTTGTCAGGAGTTTTCACTAACTTTCTAACACTCAGACGGTTTGAAAGCCATGTTGCCAGGCCATTGCTTCCATTCCACAGACTTAGCAAAATGTACTCATCAAAAGAGCTTCAAGCTGATGTGTGTGTGTGTGTGTGTGTGTGTGTGTGTGTGTGTGTTTCATTCAAACACAAATAGTTCTTGATCTCTAATGGCCAGGGTCTTAATATCCCTTTAAGTGAGGAGTTAGTCCTGCTGTCAATAATGAAAGATCACGTGACTCACAAATTGATAGCAAAGAGACATGAGTACACTACCTAGTACTTTATCCAAAGGACAGCTTTGAAAATATTTTTGTTGTTTGTTTCCATAGCTTGATGACAGACATATTGAGGACCACTGTCAGAGGCACTGGAAAATAACAGATTTGCAAATTGTGAAATAACACTTATGTAAACTGTCTGGCTGTCTGGCCTTCTCAAAAGCTTAGTGAAGTTCTTCCTAAATGAGTGTGCAGAAGGTAAGGTTGACAGTAATCCTTGGTGAGCTGGAAAATCAATAAACAAAAAAACTTCACCTGCAATATGTTTTTTAAAATAACATTTTAATACCTTATTTTCCAATTGAATGTAAAACAATTTTTGTATGCATGTAAAATATTCATGTAAAAATGAGAGTTTCAAATTCTCTCCCTTCCTCCCTCCCTTACTCCCTCCCAAAGACAGTAAGCAATTTTATATAGGTTATACATGTGCAATCATGCAAAACATATTTCCATATTAGTCATATTGTGGAAGAAAACACAGACCAAGAAAAAAAAACATGAAAAAAGTAAATAAAGTGAAAAATACTATGTCTTGCTCTGCATTCAGACTCCATCAGTTCTTCCTCTGAAGATGGATAGCATTTTTCATCAAGAGTCCTTTGTAATTGGCTAGGATCATTGCATTGCTGAGCATAGCTAAGTAATTCACATTAGATCATCATACAGTATTGCTGTTACTATTTATAATATTCTACTGCTTCTGCTCACTTTACTTTGCATCAGTTCATGTAAGTCTTTTCAGGCTTTTCTGAAAGCATCCTATTCATCATTCTTATAGCACAACAATTTTTTTTTACAATCACATGCCACTTGTTCAGCCATTCCCCAATTGATGGACATCTCCTCAATTTCCAATCATTTGCCACTACAAAAAGAGCTGCTATAAATATTTTTGTATGAATAGGTCCTTTCTTTTTCTTTTTTTAATCTCTTTGAGACATAGTGGTATTGCTGGATCAAAGAGTATGCACAGCTTTATAGCCCTTTGGGCCTAGTCCCAAATTGCTCTCCAGAATGGTTGGATCAGTTCACAACTCCACCAACAGTGCATTAGTGTTCCAATTTTTCTACATTCCCTTCAGCATTTATCATTTTCCTTTTCTGTCATGTTAGTCAATTTGATATCAACCTGTGAATATGAATCCTGTTATGATGTTTGTCTTCTGTGGGATGATCCAAACCGCTGATTTTTGGCTCTTTAAATCTAGTTCCTCATATAGCCTACTCATCTGAGGAATGTTCTTATCATGAACTCTTTGGTCTTTCTCTTTTCACAACCCTTCCTTTTCCATCTTCTCCCCTCCCCCTGTACACACATACACAAATCACATTCCTCATACATAAAGCCTGAACAGTAACTACATCTATGGCCAGCTTCTTATAACTCTTCTCTTATAGCTCTTATAACCTTATCTCTATTCAGACTCAGCATCAAAGGTAAAGACTTGCAGATATCAACTAACCAGCAGCCCTTCAGCATCTTGGGTAAGATTCCAACATTTTTTTGTGTCCCATCACCCCACTACCACTTTGGCAGGATTAAGTCTTTGAAGAATAAAGAATATGTTGAAAGGAGGTGCCTTGCTTCTTAAGGTACATAAAGAAGAATATGAAGTGGTCCTATTAAATCTTTCATAAAAAAATGTTCATTCCACAGCTCTGTCATGGTTACATCTGCCCACTTGAATAGGCAATGTAGCAATGAAAATAAATATCAGCCTGGGGCCTAAAGGAAGATCAGTCTGGGCCCTGTGGAATGGGCTGTATAATTCACTGTTCTTTTTTCCTCGATTTTCTTGGAGATATCTTTTTATTTCTTTTTCTTTTGGGGGGATGGTGGTGAGGGGTATTTAAGGAAGCCTGTGAGTATTTCAATATGGGGCTACCAGATAAACCGCTTTTCTTGAATTCCCTGAAATAGCCTTAAACTAGTCTAACAATGGGATGAATGATTGTTTTCCACCAATTGGTGTGTCAGTGTCTGTGTCTGTGTATGTGTGTGTGTGTGTGTGTGTGTGTGTGTGTATGTGTGTCATCTATTAGCCAAATTGACCAGTTGCTTTGGTATCTTGTGTGTCAACCAGACCCTTAGTGTATTACATGAAAGGAGTTTATGCACTCACAGAATCATGATGCTCTAAATGACTTGAAAGAATATTGCTACATTTTCTGTTATGGAAACAACCATTTCCCCAGCCATTCCCATCTTTAAGACTTTTGTGAACTGACTTGTGGGAAATTGTGGGAAGATGGGTATATGTTAGGAACTACAAGAGCCCCAAATCCTCCTTAAACACCACACTAAATCTCTAACAACGCATTAAAAGAAACAATGATAAAGAAGTGAAATAATAAGTGAAATAGCTATAAATTCTATCCAATCCCACACTGCACAAGAAGACTAATAGAATCTCATAGAAGTAGAAAGCAGAGACAAAGAGTAGGTAGAAAATAAAGGACTAAAGGGGCCAGAGCAGCTACTAGTACAGGCAGCCTGAGGGCTCTAGATGTGGCAGGAGACAGAGCCAGACCAGCACTCAGGGACAATATGAGGTGACTCAGGTGTCTCCTTCTGAGGAAGGAGATAGAGCCTGACCATTATTCAGCATGGGTGACCAAGAGCCTTCATCTCTAGCCTGTGAGACTCAGGTCAGACAACCATCCAATGCTGGGAGTTGGAGGGACCCAGTCTGTGGCAAGAGACAGGCAGACCAGCACCCTAGAAGCTTGGGCCTGAACCAAGTATGAGAAATGTTCAAGTAATTCCTGCAATTTGCAGGACCTATCTTTAGTCACCAAATTAATGATCAAGCAGAATCTACCCATACCATCCAAAAGTTCAGAAGGAGAGTTTGACCCAAGCACAACACCCCACCTAGAAACTGAGGCTGGAGATATGAACAAACAGAAGAAAATGTTGAATTGAGTACCTTGAACTGAAAGAATCCGATGGGTAGACCTGGATGAAGAGGGTAACTCTGCAACTCCAAAAAGAGCCTCAGAAAAAAGAACATCTTGCCACAGAGATTAGAATAATACTTGGAAGAAATTAAACAAGAGAAACAAAATGGAATAGAAGTAGAAAAAAAATTTCAAGGAGAATTAATACTTTAAAACAGATGGTGGTGAACCTTCTAATGAAGAATTGAACAGAAAACAATAACTCCATGAGACAAGAAATGCAAAAAAAAGAAAAGAAAATTAAAAGAAGAAAATATTATAAATATGTGTGTGTGTGTGTGTGTGTGTGTGTGTGTGTGTATTCAAAAACAACTGGTCTGGAAAACAAGTCAAGGAAAGATCAGACTGTTGTAAAAGGCTCTCAGACAGTATGCCTACCTCCAGGTTCACCCTTATCTAATTTATTCTGCTCACTGCTGCCAAGATAATCTTCCTATAATGGACAGATCTGATCATGTCTTTCTTATCACTTTCCTAACATGAATAGATGGTTTTATATCCCTTTTACATCATTACTATCAGAAGTCCTTTTCTCTCAACCCTAATATCCTAATACCACCACTCGGAATAACTGCAGTGAGGTCATTAACATGTTCAGAGACATGAGGTTGGAACCAAAGGCTAACCTAGGTCTCTGATTTCAATGTGGTGAAATGGAAACAACACAGAATTTGGAGGCAGACAACATGAGGTTTTTGGATCCTTTCTCATGCTATTTATACCCTTCATAGTCTAGGGGAAATTACTTTACTCTGGGCTCTGCAAAAAGAGGATATTGGACTACATTCTCTTTAAGGTCCCTCTCAGATCTAAATTCTAGGAAATTATGAACATGTACATTGTGGCAAGCAAATTTGTGAGCTCTTATGATTTCAGATATCAAGGAACAGAAAAAAAGTTTCCATACTCTATTGATAACTGCTAGATTAATGGATAATATACAAGTTGACATAAAATTATTAATGACAGCTCTTCAATTCTAGCCATTCAGTCAGGGTCAAGTCCACATAAGCCTCTCTAAACTAGACTTCTCCATGTCTTCTATAGAAATAGTATGAGAGACTTTATCAAATGCTTTACTAAAATCTAGGTAACATAATTTCCCTGATCTGAAAAGGAAACAAGGTTAGTCTCTTATGACCTGTTCTTGATGAAATTATATTTTTTTGTAATCACTGCTTCTTTTTCTATATATTCATTAATTATCCATTTGATAGTATGTTCTAGAGTTTTAGAAAGTGGAATTTTTTGAAAAAGTGTTTCATACTGTCACAATACTTCAGGATTTTTACTCTAGACCAAGGGTTCTTAACTTTTCTTGCGTCATGATCCCTTTGTCATTCTGGGAACGTCTGTGGCCCTTTTCTCAGAATTGGGATTTATAATAATTGAAAGAAATGATAAATTTCAGTTAGATGTTAGCAAAAAATAAAGATACAATTTTTCCCCATTCAAGTTCACATACCCTTTGAAATCTAGCCACTCCTTGGACCATAGGTTAAGAATGCTTGCTTGAGAGGTATTTCCCAGTCCTGTGTGGCCTCTGGATATAATCTATTTAGTCCTGAAATAAATCTCCAAAATGTCACCCAAACCTAATTTTAAAAGGCAATTTGTCCAATTTACAATACAGATTATGGTGTTGCAACTTGGCTAACACTTCTCTTACTTGTCTTGGCATAGGTATAACAAAATTTCACCAATGCTAATGATGACAAATTGTTTCAGAAAGTCAATGACAACATCATTAATTGTATGCTGAAATGTTGCTGGGTCATTGACCAACCCAAGAGGTATTTATAGTATCTCTCATGACTTTAGGTATCTGAGATTTATGGCATCCCAAATGATTTCGATTGATTTACAACCCTCCACAATCTGACTTCTGCCTACTATCCCAGGTTTATTTCATATTTCTCCCTTTCACACTTTCTGTATTCAAGGCAAGCTGTCCTACTGGCTGTTACTTGTACAGATCATTCCATCTCCCATCCATTCCTTTGCACAAATGTTTGCTTATGCCTTGAACATATTACCTTTTCACCTCACCTCTTACATTCCTAGTTTTCATCCCCATATAGCTAACATGTCATCTCTAACGTGAGACCTTTCCAAATTCCCCTCTTCCTTTCTGTTGAGTTCTAGTCTTTCTGAAATTACTTTGGATTCCTTATTGTGTTCACTTATTTGTGTACATGTCGCATTCCTCAGTGCAATGTGAGTTCCTTGAGGGAAGGAATCATTTCACTGTTGTCTTCATGTTTCTGTCATGTAACACAGGGCTTTGCATATACTAGATGTTTGATAATGCTCTCAAGAAGCTTCTATTATACTCCATTTCAATTAAAGTCCTGTGGTTAATACAGGACCATATTTCACCTTAATTTCTTAAGACCACAGAATGATGGCACCCTTGCCAGCAATTGAGATGGTCTAACAAACTGCTTTTTCACATTTGAGAGAGAGTACATGCATGTATATATATATGTTTATATATACATATATGTGTGTGTGTCCTCTCTATACACATTTTGTATGTATTGTATATATGTGTGTATACAAAGAAATACAGAGAAAGTTCACTTTTATTGTATTTTTAAGCCATAAATCCTCTCATGGGACAGTAATATTTCTTGAAACATCTTAACTGGGCAATTAAAATCCCTGTGGGATGACTACTGAACTGGTCTCTCTTTGGCAAACACATTTTAAAAGTCCTGGTAATCCAAAGAAATTTGGGCCTCTTGACCTTTAATTGCCTCTGGCAGCTCTATTGTGTCTGACTCTTACTGAGATCCTTTATTGCATAGGAAAACTATGCCTATGGCCTGCTGAACATGGTGACAGTGTCATAATAACCACAGCAGTCCAAATATCACCTTCATATTAGTTACCCTCCTTCAAACTCTTATTCTTCTAAAATCCTCTGCCTTACCAGTTGAGCTAAATGGTTTCATACCACATCAGACCAACTCTACCCACCTCACCATGTGCGCTAGTCACCATATGGACAAGTGTTGCCTTATCTTAGAGGGATACTCCCTATTTTCTTACCAAACTCCTAGTATTATAGCTCCCAGATATATCAGAATCTATCTCAACCTGCTTTGCCTACCATAATCTGCCCTCTACTTGGGATCCCAAAACTTCTTTACCAAGAGGGTAAGGACAGTTAAGTAAGCTCTTATATTCCTTTAAATTCCTTTACAATTGCTTGGAGCTCTGTCCGCAAGAAAGTCCTGCCAAAAATACCTGCTTTTTTTTGAACAATTTTGGTTCCCTGTCCTTGTACTAATTCCATCTACTTATGGAGGCTTTGTCCTGTGGTGTCCTGTTGGTGGACTGTGTTTAACACACTGAAAAACAAAGTCTGTACCTGGACTGATTCTCTTGTAGCCCAAGTGACTGGAGAGGCCTCTGGCTGGTTCCCATTTTCATTAGATCCAGGTTCTCTTGCTCATTCTCTAAATTCCTTCAGGTATCTCTGGTAAAACTCTAACACCACTTTCATTCTTCCAACTTGTCCCTCAGCTATACCATCAATTCCATGATGTTTGCTATTGCTATGAAAAAATCCTGGAATCCTATGATTCCTGCTTTTAGGTACTTAAGATCATTGTTTTATCTTCTCTTGAAAATCTTAATCAGCTTGGCATCCTTCCAGTTCAAATGGACCGCTAACTCATTAACACAGTCCAATAATGGCCTAGTATATTGTCATATCCTTCCTTCTCTACATCCTTGATAAATCCTCAGTAGCTCAGCCTTAATGTTCACCATCAAGAGATGTCTTTCCTCCATTAGTGGTACCACTTGTTTAAATGTACAGCCACTAGTTTCCCAGTGTCAAAGGTAGCTCATACCCAATCAGTTCCAAAGATGTTAGATTAGGTATCTAAGGCTGGCCAAAAAAAAAAAAAAAAGGATGTTTCTTCACTTCATTGGCTGAAAATTGACAAAAGGTTAGGGTGAGGATGGGTCACTGACAAAAGAGGAAAAGGTAAGATTCTCATGATCATGTACATGGGCTGAGATACAACATTTATAGTTAATACCTTCAACTCTCATAATTTTTCCCCCCAAAATTTCCCAAATTTATTTGTATATATCCTATTTGTACACAGTTGTTTGCATGCTATCTCCTCCTTTAAATTATAAGTTCTTTAAAATCAGGGATTTTTTTGAGAGGTGGGTTGCCTTCCTTTCGAATCCCACTGTTTAACAGCATGCCTGGCACATAGTAGGTACTCGATAAAAGTTTGTTGACTCAAATTGACTTGTTTTTCTAACCTGTTCAACACCTACACTACTCCTTCTAAGATGAGCTGTATAAGAAGGAAGAGATTACATAAAGCCTGGTGTATTTGTCATATTAAAATGCCCACAAAAGTGGGCATTTTTGAAGAGACAGAGGCCTGAGAAGTTAGTTGTAGGTAGTTGGACTCTAGTCCAAATCTATAGGACATGAACCCATTACTCAAATCTCCTGACTTATGTACTGTTTGTGTGGGCTGTACGGGGCAGCACAGAATCTGCCCCCAAGCCACGTACCCAAGTACAGACACACTACGCGAGCTCTTTACTGCTTTTCCCAGAGGGCCAGAAGCCAGGATCATACAGAACAAACACTGGAGAAAGTGTGAAAAACATGAAAATACTACAGTAGAACCATCCTAAGAGCACTGGAGTCTTACCTGGCCAATCACTGCCATACCCTCCCACCCTGCACCGTAAAACTTACAGAAGATAAACTGGCTTAACAATCATATTCCAGCACGAGTTTCAGGATTGAACTTTGCCTGAATACTTTTCTTCTTCTAAGGTACAGGTGGAGATTTTAAAGTTCATTCCTGGCTATAATTCCAGGTGTGTCTCTCAATATCTATAACTACTGATAACATCAGGCTTCTTTCTAATTTTTCCAGGTATGGTTAATGGAGAAAGAGTAGTAGCCTGAGTCCCCAGAAAATCTGCCTAGCAAATGGGCATCATCAGGGTGGTCTCGTCCTGCATTGCAGAAAACATGAGAGCCAAAACAAGTCCTAGGGTGTTCATTTGTGTGATTGCCCCAGTGCTTCTTTCTCCAGCCATCAGACATCTGCAGTTGCTTAGATCTGAGGCGCACATGGACTGAAGCATTTCTGCATAGAAACGCCTCAGTTCCTACCCATTTGGCACCACGTTGTTGCGTGTGGCTTGTTTTGACAAATCTTGGCAGTGATTCCCTAACAAAAAGCAGAGCCTGCCGTCGTGACTCCCTCTGCAGCAGGGAGCTTCAATGCTAGCTGTCAAACCAAATTTCCAAAGACAAGCCCTCTTTTTTCACCGATCTCCTTCTCTTTCCTGGTTGCTCCACTTCCGCTGATGCTCTCATTGCCTTGGCGTTAACCAATCAAAATCCTTCTGAATAGTTCCAATGCAATCCATTCCAAATGGAAACAAGACGAATGATGCTCAGGCCAATTAGGAGGATGGAAGATTAGAGGTGGGATTGACAAATTTGTCTTTCCACGGCAGTCATTTTGTCCACATGCAAGCAGGCCCACCAATAAATCCCTCCACAGCAACAACTGTGTATCCCATTAAGAAAAAAAAAATCTCAAGTGAAAGAAGCAAAACCAGAATACACAAAATGACTGTGCAAATGATAACATAAATGAAAATAAGGCTAAAACAAAGCTCAGTAGTGAGTAATTGTAATGACCAGAAGGAGAGTAAATACTTCTTTGCTTTCAATGGAGGAGTAAGGGACTATGAGAGTGGAATGCTGCACACAATGTCACACTTTCACCATGATAGTTTCTTTTTTTTTCTTTTTAAATTTATTTATTTTTAGTTTTCAACATTTACTTCCACAAGATTTTGAGTTCCAAATTTTCACCTCATCTCGCCCCTCCCCCCACCCCAAGATGGCATGCATTCTGAATATCCCTTGCTCTAGTCTACTCGCCCTTCTATCTCTCCCCCCTTTTCCTTATTCCCTTCTCCTTCTGCTTTCCTATAGGGCAGGATAGATTTCTGTACCCCATTTCCTGTATTTCTTATTTCCCGGTTGCTTGGGAAAACTTTTTTTTAAAATATGTGTTTTTAAAACTTTGGGTTCCAAATTTTCTCTCTTCCTCCCTCCCCACCCACCCTCATTGAAAAGGCAAGCAATTCAATATAGGTTATACATGTGCAGTTGCACAAAATACTTCCATAGTAGTCATGCTGTGAAAAACTAACTCTATTTCCCTTAATCCTATCACTCCCGCCCCCCATTTATTCTATTCTTTCTTTTGACCTTGTCCCTCCTCAGAAGTGTTTGCTTCTGATTACCCCCTTTCCTCATCTGCCCTCCTCTCTATCATTCTCCTGCTCTCTTGTCCCCTTCTCCCCCTATTTTCCTGTAGGGTAAGACAGCTTTCCGTACCCGATTAAGTGTGTGTGTTGTTCCCTCCTTAAGCCAAATCCTATGAGGATAAGATTCACTCATTCCCTCTCACCTTCCCCCATTTCCCCTCCACTGTAAAAGCCTTTTCTTTTCTGTTTTTTTTGTGTGATAATTTACCCTGTTCTACATCTCCTTTTCTCTTTTTCCCAGTATAATCCTCTCTCACCCCTTATTTTTATTCTCCAGATGACCCCTTATCTTCAACTCACCTGTGCCCTCTATCTATCTATCTATCTATATCTATCTATATCTATTATCTATCTATATCTATATCTATATATATCTATCATACAATAATTTTTCCCTCCAACTACCCTAATACTGACAAAGGTCTCATGAGTTATAAATATCATCTTCCATGCAGGAATGTAAACAGTTCAACCTTAATAAGTCTCTTATGATTTCTCTTTCCTGTTTACCTCTTCATGTTCACTTGAGTCTTGTATTTGAAAGTCAAATTTTATTCAGTTGGTCTTTTCATCAAGAATGCTTGAAAGTCCTCTATTTCACTGAATGACCATTTTTTCCCCTGAAGGATTATACTCAGTTTTTGGGTAGGTGATTCTTGGTTGTAATCCTATCTCCTTTGCCCTCTGGAATATTATATTCCATGCCTCTGGTCCTTAATAGAAGCTGCTAAATCTTGTGTTATCCTGATTGTGTTTCCACAATACTTGAATTGTTTCTTTCTGGCTTGTAATATTTTCTCCTTGACCTGGGAATCTGGAATTTGGCTACAATATTCCTAGGAGTTTTCCTTTGGGGATCTCTTTCAGGAGAATATGTGGATTCTTTCAATTTCTATTTTGCCCTCTGGTTCTATATCAGGGCAGTTTTCCTTGATAATTTCTTGAAAGATGATGTCTAGGCTCTTTTTTTGATCATGGCTTTCAGATAGTCCAATAATTTTTAAGTTCTCTCTCCTGGATCTATTTTCCAGGTCAGTTGTTTTTCCAATGAGATATTTCACATCGTTTTCTAATTTTTCATTCTTTTGGATTTGTTTTACAGTGTCTTGATTTCTCATAAAGTCACTAGCTTTCCAATTGCTCTATTCTAATTTTTAAGGAAGTATTTTCTTCAGTAAGCTTTTGGACTTCCATTTCCATTTGGCCAATTTTTCTTTTTAGGGCATTCTTCTCCTCATTGGCTTTTTGGACCTCTTTTGCCATTTGGGTTAGGCTATTTTTTAAGGTGTTATTTTCTTCAGTATTTTTTTGGCTCTTCTTTTGCATCACTTTCAGCTTTTCCTCTACTTCTCTTACTTGCTTCTCAAAATCCTTTTTTGAGCTCTTCCATGGCCTGGGACTGGTTCATATTTTTCTTGGAGACTTTGGATGCAGGAGCTTTGGCTTCATTGTCTTCTTCTGATTGTGTGTTTTGATCTTCTTTGTCACCAAAGTAAGATAATACAGTCTGACTCTTTTTGCTCTGCTTGCTCATGATCCCAGCTAATTACTTGAGTTATAAACTCTTTGTTAAGGTAAGAGTCTGTTTCCAGTGTGGAGGATGTACTGTCTCAAGCTTCAGGGGTCTTGTGTAGCTGTTTTCAGAGATACTTCTAGGGATCTATAAATTTTTATTTCTTCCAAGGTGCTGTGTTCAAGGGCGAGGTGTTTACTCCATTACTGGCCTGTGCTCTGGTGGATGAGAGACCACAAGCACTCTTTTCTGCCTTGGAACTGGAAGGAAGATTTCCTCTCCATAGCCACTGCAAGGTCTACTGTGCCAGTGCTCTTTCTCACCCCAGGACTGCCACCCAGAATTGTGACCCACATCCGAGCATGGGCAGAGGAAGAGAATCCTGCACCAGCAGAGAGATCCCTGCAATCCCCCTCTGATCAGCCACTGGATTCCCTCTCTGTCTGTGGGCTCTGCTGCCTTAGAATTTGTTCAGAGCCATTTTTACAGGTATTTGGAGGGGCTTGGGGGAGAGCTCAAGCAAGTCGCTGCTTTCACTCCGCCATCTTGGCTCATGATAGTTTTCTTTGATACAATAGAGGACCCTTTGAGGAAGGGGAAGCAGGCAATGGAAGGAGTTGTAATAACTGTGATGCAAGACCAAAAGGCATTCACTTACAAAAAATCTCTGGAGAAGGAGATTCCTTTATCCAGTCACTATGATTTCCCATCACTCCAAGGTATACTTACCAACTTCAGGTTTATTTTCCTAAACTTATTTCTATGGGTAAAGCTAGCACTTTGGCTTACCTCAGCCAGAAAAATTACTGCTTGCCTCTCTAGGCATAATGATTGAAGCTGAAACAGGAAACAACTCTCATCATTTACTGGATTTTGCCGAATTATGTTACTAAGTCAAATATGGTAAGAGTCATGCCATGTTTTAATAAGGAACAATTGAAGAACAATGGGGAGGCCCGAGGCAATTCTCAACCACATTAGGTGAACCAAACCTTTTATTTAGAATGACTCTTTGTAGGTAGCCCTACTTGAACCCTAGTCCACTTATGATATCTTAATATCATTTGAGTGAATGGGAACATTTTTTCTATGCATTAAATACTTCTGTGTCAAGTGAGTATGAGTATTTCAGTATTTTCATTGGTTCTGGGATCTCTTCAATAAAGGTATCTCCTCCAATGGAACAAATTGTAATCCAATCTAGATCTTTTCTTTTTTTGAAAAAAAATTTCTATATTTGGATCCAAATTCTCTCCCAACCTCTAATCCTCCCCCATCCATTGTGAAGGCAAGAAATATGATACTTATTCTACATACGAAGTGTGTTGGGCACGCAAAATGTATTTCCACATTAGCTATTCAGTCCATACCTTTTCATCTTATGTGACTTTTGTCTATGTTCTCCCATGAATCTGGTACAGGAGATCCACCCTACAGGCTGAGAATCTTCCCCTAGATCTCTTGACATTGCATTCCTACCAGCAGAGCACACAAGTTGTCCATGGTAATAATCATGATGATGATGACAACAACAATCTTAAAGTTTACAAAACAAGTTATGCCCATGATACCAATTGATCTTCACATCAATCCTGTAAGAGCAACACTGTTATTATCGTAATTTTACAGATCAAGAAATTGCAACTAAGAGAGGTTGAGTGATTTGTGCATGTTCACATAGATACTAAGAGCCTGAGGCTTTTTGATAATAATAACTAACATTCATGTAGTGCTTTAAAGTTTGCAAAACATGATACAAATATTTTCTTGTTTGATCTTCACAAAAACCCCAGGAGGTAGGTGCTATTATCATCCTCATTTTACTGATGTGGAAACTGAGGCATAGAGAAGTTAAATTTTTCACCTAGGGTCACAAAGCTACTAAGTGTTTGAGGCACGATTCAGATTCAAGTCTTTCTGATCCCAATCCATTGTGCTGCTTGGGTTCATGTATGAGGTTATATGTGAACTTGGGTTTTCCTGACCCCAGGTTCAACAGTCTATCCACTGTGCTACCTAATTACATCCAGATCTTAGAGATGTGAAGTGACTTTTTGAGGGTCACAATAAATGTGTGATGTGAGAGTAGAAGCCTGGCTTTTCCAACTCCAAATTCAGCCTTTTAACATTTATGCAGAATACTTGTCTTTTTTTTTTTTAATGCCTTGCTCATACCACGCAACCAATCCATTTCTTTTTTCCAGTCAAATCTATATTTCACACAAATTCTTCTGTGAATTTCTTCAGGGATAACAAGTGACAACCTGTTCATGCTACCATATGTCTCTCCATAGCACTTAGGGTGGCAAATTACAATTACACATGCACACATATTTGTACATATATGCTCATTTAATACCCTTGTCATGAAGGTTTTTCTCTGCATAGCCATTTATGAATTAGTGTTTTCCTTTTCTTAATGGTTTAATGCTAATGACAATATGTAGAAAAAGTGGACTTTTTCAAACTTGAATTTTTTTCAAATGATTTTACTTTTCCCTATTCAACCTTGGGGATCTGTAGCACAGACAGACTAGAGCAACAATTTCCTTTTTCCTCCTGAAGACAGTAAGCAATCATGCTTCCAGCTGGATTTCCATGCTCAGTGGGAAGCCAGTTTTCTGATGGCTGATTGGGAAATCTTGGCAGATGTCTTACAATGAAAATTGAGGTTGACATGGGAGAGGCTTGATGAGGTAAGACATTCTTTTATTTGTTTGTCTGAACTAACGCACCCCAGCAGTGGCAAGCAGGATGCCAGTGGCTGGGTGAAGGTCAGTTTGGGGTGAATAAGGTAAGATTCCATCCATCCCAGTATCACCTTGTCATCAATAAGAAACTGAGGACCAGAAAAATTAATCAGCTTATTCAGGTTCCTATATCCTTAGTAAATGTCTGAGCCAGTGAATCTAAGTCTCCTTGAGCCTAAGTGCAGCATTCTATCTACTACAGCATTGTCATGAGGATCAAATGAGATTTTATGTGTGTGTATGTGTGTGTGTATATATATATATATATATATATATATATATATATATATATATATATATATGCCTGTATGTATATATATATACACATATATGTATATATATGGCCTTTCCCCAACTTTAAGGTATCAGCTATTATTGTTAGCTAAATCCACTCAAACTAGACCCAATATGTACGCACCCTTTACCAAATTTTGCTCTATGGAAAATAGTATTGCTAGGGTCTAAGAGCAGAAGGAGGACCTGCATCAGTCCTTGTCCCAGGCTTCTAAGTTTGTGTTTGCTCATGTCTCTAAGTTCTCATGAATATGAACTAAGTAAATATGCTACGAAACCCTCTCTGTTTTCTAAGTGGAATGGAGGAACACAAAGGAGGAATATCCAAGTTGAGTGGATGGGTGCATCAACGGATAGATGGATGGATGGATGAAAGATCATTTATTAGTGCTATGTGCCAGATAGTATATTAGCTTCTGAAGATGCAAATACTAGCAAGGAAGATAGTACCTACCCTCAAGGAGTTTATATTCTAGTAGGAAAAGACAATGCATATAGAAGTGACGGGAGGGAGGAGATCAGGGAGGGTGCTTTGGTAGTATTTATGTGATTACCATTTTCAGAGTCAAAGTTGAACATTTGAGGAGGCCCATAGTAGCATGGCCAGAAAATGGCTCAGTGGGCCAGTGTCCAGGGTAAATGTGGTGAATTTCCCACTTGGGAATGCACTTGGCTGCATTCCTTTAGATTTGATCCTATGATGCCCCCAGGAAACGTATCATCCTTCCTTGATACTCACACCGCAGCAGTACCCTCCGTACCCTCTGTCCTTCTAATTGGAGGGCTGGAGAGTAGAGCAAAGAACTCCTCCCAAAGCTTCCATTTAAGAGGACTCCAGTCCAGCCATCTCCTCTTCCCTTTTTCATATTCCTTTTATGTATTGTCTTCCCCACATTAGACTATAAGATCCTTGGAGGCTGGGACTTTCTTCTTCTTCTTCTTCTTTTTTTTTTTGTGTATGTATCTCCAGCATTTAGTGCAGCGCCTGTCACATAGTAAACGCTTAAGTAAATGTTTTATTGAATGACTGCACTACCAATAAGAACCTTAGGGATCCCTGGAAGGGAGTTGGCATGTTGGGTCAGAAGTAGAGGATGGAAATACCTAAGGGTCCTGAGCAGCACTGACATTGGTTGAGGGAGTGACCTAGTGGCATAAAGGGACAATGAGAACAGGGGTGTAACGACTTTGAAATGTGGCTTATATTCAAGTGGAGGCTGTGTGAATCAGAGCAGCCTTCCTGGCTAGGAACTCCTGGAGGCACATCTAGCTTAGGTGCCTTGCACTAAGGCTTCAGAAACTGCTATAAGCCTCATTTGTGACATTCTTGTGGTCTTTGAACCTTTCCTTCTTAACTTATAGAATGTAACACACCCCAGAGGGGTTAAAAAATCTTGTTTGCAACAGTATAATCTCTAGTAGGGCCTAGTTGATTTGGCTATTTACAGCAGGATTTGTCTTTAAAAAAAAAAATTCCCCAGCACCAAAGTTTTTAATCTGGGATTCATGTGTAGATTTCAGGAGACACATGAACTTGGATGGAGAAAAAAAAATACATCTTTATTTTCACTCACCTCTAACTGAAATGTGCATTTCCTTCAATTATGGTTTTTTAAAAAATTTATTCTGAGAAGGCTGATGGGCTTTACCACACTGCCAAAAGGAGTCCACAACACAAAGATGGTTAAGCTCCCATATCTTAGTGCATATTTAACAACAACAGTAACGATAATCATGATCATTGCTAATATTGATTTTGTGCTTTAAGAGTAGCAAAGTGCTTTACATATGTCATCTCACTTTATCCTCAGATAGATGCTATTATTAGCCCCATTGTGCAGACAAGGAAACAAACTGAAGAGGTTATTTAGCAGGTTACAAAGCTAGAAAGTGTTTGTGGTAGGATTTGAACTCTGGTCTTCTGACCCCAATTGGGTTCAACATCATCTGCTGTAACATTAATTACTATTAATGTGTGTCTTCTAAATCTCATTACATTGAATACTCTTTTAGGAGAGAGCAGTGTGGTTTAGTTGAAAGAGCACCAGATTTGGAGTTGGAGTTGGAGGACCTGTATTCAAATTCCAGCTAAGTCACTTACCACTTCTGTACTCTTGGGTAAGTCATTTTTACCTCTCTGGACTTTCGTTTCCTTCTTGGTAAAATAAGAGAGTTAGTCTGAGATGTTCTTTAAGTTCCTTTCCAGTCCTAGGGCTCTGGTCTCATGAGTATGTTGCCTTTTTCCTTATATAGCTCTCTATGATGACGTGGGATCCTATGCATTGCTTTGCTCATAACAAGTGTTGTCATTTAGTCATGGCTGACTCTTTGAGACCCCATGTAAGGTTTTCTTGGCAAAGATACTGCGGTGCTTTTCCATTCCCTTCTCTAGTTTATTTTACAGTTAAGGAACTGAGGCAAACAGGGTTAAGTGACTTGCCCAGGGTCACAAAGCTAGTAAGGGTCTGAGGTTGTATTTGAACTGAGGTCTTCCTGACTCCAAGCCTGGCACTCAATCCGTTGCTCCACCTAGCTGCCACAGCAAATACTAAAGAGTTTTAATGAGGTAGAGGAAGAAGTCCTTGTCCTAAGGGGCCAATATAGGAGAGGGTGTGATGGGAACAATATTATTAGTCTCTCACCCACCTCCCATGAAAATGAGACTAGTTTTTCCTTAAAAGGTATTGAAACTGTTCTCACCGTTTAAGTAGTTTAGGGGACTAAGGCTAGGGTTCTTCCCTACTGAGTGCTCACTCCAGCTAAGGCTGAGCAAACCTCTTTTTTTGTTACCTGTTAGGTTAATTAGCAAATGTCTCACTTCATTCCATTTTCCTACCAAAACTACCAGAGGACCAACCTCTGAGTCAGCCAAGCCCATCGTAGGGTACATGTTTTCTCTCTGAGGTGGTCACCGCTGGTATGCCTTGCCTTGTGATCCTGTACCCCACCTCCTCATCCCACTGTAAGATTGTCTGTCCTTTGGGCTCACATGCCACTTGCGCTGTGAGCCCTACTCTCTGCTTTTCTCTGCCTGATAACTCTTACCTTTCTCTCCCATATTGAATTCTTCACCAATCACTGAACCGAATTTGATCCCAGAAAAATTTGAACTACTTAGGGCTCTGTGATTGATTACCACCAAGTGGTGGGAGCTGTCCTACTATCAACACTTAGAAATGTGTTAAAGCCACAGTTATGCCGATTTAGGTGCAGTCTTGCTTGCAGTCAGCAGGAAGATGGGAAAGAGAGGTGGCTATTGATTCTGTATAAGGAAAATGTAAGAATAGAGTTGGCATTTATAAAATATGTTGTTTTGCAATATTATTTATATAAATTCTATCTAAGAATGGTTACCTCTAACAGTAGTGAACTCATCACTGGAGGTGTACAAACATAGACTGGGTAACCATTTACTGGGGATATTATAGAGAAAATTCATGCTTCAGGAAGGAGCTGGGCTATATGACCTCTAAAATACCTTTTGCTTCAATACTATGATTCTGTGAAAACTTTTTATAATTGTTAGAAATTACAGAAACATTGCAAATTAAGAAGAGACCTCATTGACAAAATATTTAGACAATTGGCAAAACTCTTTCCCTGTCCCTATATATTATTTCCAAAGGAGATAATCTCCTGTCCCAGCCTCCATCCAAAGCTTTCCCTGTCTTGGAAAAAATGTCAAAAATGTTGGGAAAATTTGCTCCACCCATTCCTTTGGGAAGGGATAGTTTCTTAATTCCTCTGGGGTGGAGCCAAATTTTGATGTTCAAAAATTTTCTTAGAAATGAGGTATGGTCAAGATATTCATCCAATATAATTCTGTAGGGGAAAGTGGGGTGGGGGACTAGGGTCTACAATTACACGGTATGTGAATGTGACCCATAATTTCTAGGAGGGGAAAATTTTCCATATATAGGAACAATCATGGTATCAGGAGAAAGGGATTGTACCAGTCAGCTTTTGTCTGGCCAGATGACATGAGAATCATGGAATTTATGCGCCCAGCCTTGTCAGGTAATTTTTTATTGGTATGCTGAGTCAGCTAAGTAGTATAGTGGAAACCCACATTTCTGTATGTAAAGTAAGAAACCTACCTTATATCACAATCTTCTTTTGCCAATTCCTTTTCTTGGCCCCGAGGAAGTAAAATATTGAGAAAATAATAATGTTGGAATCAATATGTATCCCAATATAATTGCTAACATAATCCAAGAAATGTATCACATTATAAAGAATGAGGAGCTAGGTTTACCAGGACATTAATACCATGTGTTGGCCAAATGGTCAGTGGCTCATCGCTGTATCATATTGTT
This sequence comes from Phascolarctos cinereus, assembly GCF_003287225.1. Lineage (NCBI taxonomy): Eukaryota > Metazoa > Chordata > Mammalia > Diprotodontia > Phascolarctidae > Phascolarctos > Phascolarctos cinereus. The sequence goes on along the minus strand of NW_027556098.1, from coordinate 303,232,061 downwards.
CATATCTATGATGGTGTTGCACTGACCTCCTCCTCTTCCCCACTCTGTCCCCTTTCTCCAGTCCTGGGGGTCCTATTTGACCCCGAAGCTTTGGCCCTGGGCTGGAAGGAGATCAGACTAGGAAACCAATTAATCAATCAGCAAGCTTCTATTGAGCATCTACTAGGTGCTAGGAGACAAGTACAGTTGCTCTCTGGGATATGATTTCAAGTCTGGGTACATTTGGGGGGAACGAAATTACTTATGTCCCAATCCACAGTTTCTAAGGTGCTCTGGAGAATTTGGGGATGGAAGATGGACCATTCTTGTTCACATTACTATTCAAGATCTTCCTGAATGATTTAGAGTCCAGGGGTGGGGAACTTGCAGCATCGAGGCCACATGTGGCCCTCTAGGTCCTCAAGTGAGACCCTTTGACTGAATCCAAACTTCACAGAACAAATCCCCTTAATAAAAGGATTTGTTCTGTAAAATTTGGACTCAGTCAAAATGCCTCACCCAAGAATCCAGAAGGCCACATGTGGCCTCGAGGCCACAGGTTCCCCACCCCTAATTTAGAGCCTTTTGAGGATGTGTTCTTTAGGCCTGAGTCTAGCCTAAGAGCAGATTGCTTTTGGCAGTTGTAGGTCACAACATGTCACTTTGTCTACTCTCAAATATATACCTCAACAGGTCCTAGAACCTTCTCAATGTTTAGAGCTTCAAGTATGTCAAGAGGTGAGTGCTTCACCAATCAGTCAACAAACATTTATTAAGTACTTACCATGTGCCAGGCTATAAGTGTGGGAAATACAAATAAAATCACCTGCCTGAGAGGAGCTTACATTCTAATGAGGGAAGACAACCCATAAAAGGAAGCTGAAGAGGGTGGACATCAGTGTAAATTTGAGTCTTTCATTACAGACTAACTCAGTTGTTTCTTGCTTTCTTAGAAATTTCCTCTGTAAATATCAACTTTTTGGATTCATCTCCATTATATGAAAAAAGCATGATATATTATCCTAGGATCCTAGGATTACAGAATTACAGAAGAGCCCTTAGAAGACTTCTGGTTCAACTCATTTTACACATGAGGAAAGTAAGGCCCGGAGAAGTGAAGTGATCTGTCCAGGCCATACAAGTAATAAGTGGCAAGACTGGGATTTGAACCTGGGCCTCTGATTCTAAATCTAGCATTTTTTCCTTACTTACATGTATACTGCATGTGGATTTACACACATGAGCATAGGATATAGACATTTTCAGGTCATCTACCCATTGCACTTAGAACTTGTTATCATTTACTGTAGTACCCAGGCTCCATAGCTAAATTAAGACTTAAGAATAGGAATAGGGCCTGGTCCTGTGATTTCATTGCTATATGGAAACTCTCAGGTAAATAAATTCTGTCTTAGAAGGCAGATTGATACCTCTGCAACTTAGAAAGTTGCCTAGACTTTGTTATGATGTCAGACCCAAATAGAAATGAGGGCCACTAACCTGTACATAAGGTTACCTGCAAACTACCTATTTAAAATGTAATGTTAGCTGTGTTTTATTATATTTTTATTTATTTTGTTAAGCATTTTCCATTTATATTTTAATCTGGCTCAGGCCATACCTGGGAGTGTTGTGGAATGCAGCCCAAGGTTTGGCCCCTCAGAACTAGAGCACTGAGGAGTTTATGTGACTTGGAAGATCTCACAGACAGCATATATCAGAGATGATACTTGAACCTTGATTTTCCTGGCTTCATAGTTGACTGTCCATTATAGCACACTGCTTCTTTCAAAGAGGGGATGGGGGGAGAGAGGGGAAAGGAATTATTCAGAGGAAAGTTAAATCTACCACGGGGTCACAGAACCTTGGAGCTAGATGGGAACTTAGAGTCGATCTAGTTCAACACATTTCCAGTTAAGAATCTCATCTAAAACAATGCCAACAAGTGGTTGTTCCTCCTCTGAAAACCTGCAGTGAGGAGCAGCCTGTTATCTCCAGGGCTGGTCCATGCCACTTTTGAATAGTTCTATGGGTTAGGACATTTTTCCTGGACATCAAGTTTAAACCTGCCTCCTTTTACTTTCCAACTACTAACTCCTAATTCAGCCTTCGGGGGGGGGTAAAGGAAAAAGGTCTGGTCCTTCTTCCATATCACAGCCTTCAAATGTTTGAGGACAACTACCATGGTGTTGGTCTACATGGTACAGTGGATAGAGTGCTGGGCCTTGAGGCAGAGACTCATCTTCATGAGTTCAAATCTGGAGGGGGGGGGACGGAGCCAAGATGGCAGAGTAAAAGCAGTGACTTGCTTGAGCTTTCCCCCAAATACCTCCAAATGCCTATAAAAAAATGGCTTTAATCAAATTCTAAAGCAGCAGAATCCACAAAAAGACAGAGTGACACAAATTTCCAGCCCAATATAACCTGGATGGTTGATTGGAAAGGTATATTACACTGGGCTGGAAGAGGAACGCAGTTTGACGTGGGCACACAGGCCGCAGTGAACCTGGAGCAGGCCTCAGAGGACTAAATCGCCAGCAGCTGTGGCGGATTCCTGACTTCTCAATCCATGAACGCCAAAGACAACTTAAAAAGTTAGTGAGAAAAGTCTGTTTCTGCGGTGAGAGAGAAGCACGGCCCCATTCCCCAAGCTCGGCCCCAGGGGGCAACTGCCTCCTGAGCTTCCCACCCACAGACTGAGGGGGAATCAGGTGGCTGATCAGAGGTGGATTGCAGGAATCTCTTGCTTTGCCTGTGCTTGGATTTGGGTCACAATTCTGGGTGGTGGTCCTGGGGCAAGGAGGATCCCTAGTGTAGTGGAACGTATAGTGACTGTAAAGAGGAAATCTCCCCACAGTTCCAAGACAGAAAAGAGTGCTTGTGGTCACTCATAGACCAGAGCAGAGGCCAGGAAAGGAGTAAACACCTCGCCATTGATCATACCACCTTGGAAGAACTGAAAATTTATAGATCCCTAGAAGTATCTCTGAAAACATCTGCACAAGACCCCTGAAGCTTGAGACAGTACATTCTCCACACTGGAAACAGACTCCTACCTTAACAAAGAGTTTATAACTCAAGTAATTAGCTGGGATCATGAGCAAGCAGCGCAAAAAGAGTCAGACTATATTATCTTACTTTGGTAACAAAGAAGATCAAAACACACGATCAGAAGAAGACAATGAAGCCAAAGCTCCTGCATCCAAAGTCTCCAAGAAAAATATGAATTGTTCCCGGGCCATGGAAGAGTTCAAAAAGGATTGTGAGAAACAAATAAGAGAAGTAGAGGAAAAGCTGAGAGTGATGCAAAAGAAGACCCCAAAAAATACTGAAGAAAATAACACTTTAAAAAATAGCCTAACCCAAATGGCAGAAGAGGTCCAAAAAAACCAATGAGGAGAAGAATGCCCTAAAAAGCAAAATTGGACAAATAGAAAAGGAAGTCCAAAAGCTTACTGAAGAAAATGCTTCCTTAAAAATTAGAATAGAGCAATTGGAAGCCAGTGGCAATTTGAGAAATCAAGGCACTGTAACACTAATCCAAAAGAATGAAAAAATAGAAGAGAATGTGAAATATCTCATTGGAAAAACAACTGACCTGGAAAATAGATCCAGGAGAGAGAACTTAAAGATTATTGGACTATCTGAAAGCCATGACCAAAAAAAGATCCTAGACATCATCTTTCAAGAAATTATCAAGGAAAACTGCCCTGATATTTTAGAACCAGAGGGCAAAATAGAAAATGAAAGAATCCACAGATCTCCTCCTGAAAGAGATCCAAAGGAAAACTCCTAGGAATATTGTAGCCAAATTCCAGAATTCCAGTCAAGGAGAAATATTTCAGGCAGCCAGAAAGAAACAATTCAAGTATTGTAGAAAACATAATCAGGATACACAAGATTTAGCAGCTTCTACATTAGGATTGGAGGCATGGAAATATATTCCAGGGGCAAAGGAGATAGGATTACAACCAAGAATCACTTACCCAGCAAAACTGAGTATAATCCTTCAGGGTAAAAAATGGTCATTCAATGAAGCAGGGGACTTTCAAGCATTCCTGATGAAAAGACCAGAGCTGAATATAAAATTTGACTTAAATACAAGACTCAAGTGAAACATGGAAGAGGTAAACAGGAAAGAGAAATCATAAGACACTTACTAAGGTTGAACTGTTTACATTCCTGCAGGGAAAGATGATATTTGTAACTCATGAGTCCTTTGTCAGTATTAGGATAGTGGGAGGGAAAAAATTGTATGTATGTATAGATAGATAGAGGGTACAGGGTGAGTTGAAGATGAAGGGGTGATATCTGGAAAATAAAATTAACGGGTGAGAGAAGATTATACTGGAAGAAGGAGAATGGGAGAAGTAGAACAGGGTAAATTATCTCACGTGAAACAGACAAGTAAAAGCTTTTACAGTGGAGAGAAAATGGGGGAAGGTGAGAGGGAATGAGTGAATCTTATTCTCATGGGATTTGGCTTAAGAAGGGAGTAACATACACAATGGGGTATGGAAATCTATCTTACTCTACAGAAAAATAAGGGGGGAAGAGGACAAGAGAGCATGGGGTTGATAGAGGGGACAGCAGATTGGGGGAGGGGATAATCAGAAGCAAACACTTCTGAGGAGGGACAGGATCAAAAGAAAGAATAGAATAAATGAAGGGTAGGATAGGATAAAGGGAAATATACTTAGTTTTTCACAACAGGACTACTATGGAAGTGTTTTACATGACTACACATCTATAACCTGTATCAAGATACTTGCCTTTTCAATGAGAGTGGGTGGGAAGGGAAGAAGGGAGAAAATTTGTAACCCAAAGTTTTAAAAACACACGTCAAAAAAAAATAAAAAGACCTCTAGTATGTAGGGTGGAAAAAAAAATCTGGCCTTGGACACTTACTAGCTATGTGACCCTGAGCAAGTCACTTAACCTTGTTTGTCTCAGTTTTCTTATCTGTAAAATAAGTTGGAGAAGGAATGGCAAACTACTCCAGTATCTTTGCCAAGAGAGCCCCAAATGGGGTCATGAAGAGTTGGACACTATTGAAGTGATCAAACAATAATGACCATGTATTGATCATGATCAAAGTTGATCATCTTTTATCTAGTTTAAACATACCCCATTCCTTCAGCTTATCCTAGTATGGCATGATTTCAAGGACCTCTACCACCCCAGTCATTTTCTGGGCATATTCTGGCTTGCCAATACTTGAATATGTAAAGGATTTCAGGGATTTTTCTCTTTTGTCTTTCTGCCTGGACCCAGCACCAATGCCTGGAAACACAGTAGGTGTTTAATAAATGCTTCTTGATTGAGCTGCAATTTTATCAGCATATGGGAACTCCCTCCACCAACTCAGAGGGCTACTTGTGACTTGGTGGGTGAGTCTTAGGGGGTTGTCTGACTCGAAAAGAAGTTGAGACTTTTCCATCATCTGCAAGTGTCAGAAGTGGGAGTAAACCAAAGCATTTCTGAATTCAAGTTCAGTACTCTGTCTTCCATACCAGGTTGAGTCTTTGTAGCACATCAGTAAGGATAAGGATTCTCATTCACAGAGGGAGCTCCCAGTTGAGAAATCTCCCTTTGCCAAGCCTGGCCAGCACATTCTCAATAATGAGAATTATTAGAGAGTTTTAGAGAGCAGCCTAAGGTCCTTGCCCAATGTTGTTGTTGATATTGTTGTTATTGAGTCATTTCAGTCATGTCCAACTCTTTGTGATCCCATTTGGAGTTTTCTTGGCAAAGATACTGGAGTGGTTTGCCGTTTCCTTCTCCAGTTCATTTTACAGAGGATGAAACTGAGGCAAACAGGGTTTGCCCAGGATCACATAGATAGTTAGTGTGTGAGTCCAGATTTGAACTCCTAAAAAAGAGTTTTCCTGATGACAGGCCTGGTACTCTATCCACTGCACCACTTAGTTGCCCCATGTTACATAGCCAGTATGTGTCAAAGATGGGACTTGACTCTCTGTCCATTACTTCATTCTTGCCTCTCAACTCATTAATATTCTTCCTAAAATATGATCCGCTCAACTGAACACAGTACTGAAGATGTAGACTGACTAGTACAGAATGCGTCAACTCCCTCTTCTTGGACACTATCTACCTCTCTTGGCTATCATGTCATCATAGATATTACACTTTTGACTCTTACTAAGCTTGCGTTCCACTAAAATCCCTGGGTCTTTTTCATATGAAAAAGCCACATTTTCCCTGAGAGAAAGAGGGAAACATAACTATATGTACTATTTGGCCTGAAAAAGAGAAGCTTAATAAGCAATTTGATGTCACTTTTTATACTTTCAACTTAGACAAGAAGGACGTGTTTCTTAAGAATAAAGATTTTAATTCCTAGAAGCAGTTAATGAGGGTGATTATAGAGTCTCTTTCTATAAGGCTCTTTGGAAACAGATAAGACCTGTATCTGTCTGGGAAGGTTTAGAAATGATTTTTCCAAAGCTCAAGAGAATGGACAAAATAACCCCTGGGGTCAATTCACCTAGGGGCCTGTTCTATCTCTAAGATTCAGTGGATGCCATTATCTTTCTGGTTGCATTTTCAGTGTAATTTCAAAGACCTACTTAATCGGAATCAGCCATATGTTTACACTCTCAGATATACAAAACTTAACCCAGAAATTAAGAGCCAAATTTCAGATTCATGTTGGGGGGGGGACCTTCTTAACTATTAGAACTGTGCAAAACAGGATGAACTATCTATACTGGTGTTAGGTTCCACCTTCTTGGAAGTCTTCAAGCAGAGTCTGGATGGTCATTTGTTGGACAAGATATAGAGGAGGATTCCTTTAAGGTATGGATAAGACTGGATGGTTCCTGAGACGCCTTCCAACTCTGAAGTTCTGCTATTCCAGTAATCTCTCCTTGTTCAGCCGTGGTGTGAATGGTGGCCTGCCATTTCTAAGAGGTTTATCATCCACCCTGAAATACATCAAGAAGACTCCCAGTGAACCAGTCTTTTGAGTTTTGCGACAAAGGACTGGGTTATTTTTCAGGGGAAATATTGGTGACCCACTTTTAAACTGGGCATTTCCTGCTGCTACTTCAGTTTAACACTTTTGCTCAGTTGGCATGAACAAAATGTATTCAAGACACAGGTTTTTTAGCAATGAATAGCCTTTTGGAAATACTTTTGGTTTCTAACATTTGGCATCAGGGAGCTTTTGGTGCCTATACAAAGAACACACACATCTACAAACAATCCATAGATTGTTGGGAGCAAGAAGCCGGGTTCTTTGCCTTAGAGAGGAAGGGCACAGAGAATTTCTACACAAGTAGGGCTATTTCTAAATTTGAGATGTCATGATTTGTCCATTCAGAAAGGCACAAGTCAAGCTCTGTGGCCTTCTCACAATGAAGGGGTGTCCAAAAATGGCTTCTTCAATGGCCCTGGACTTCCAGACTTTCCCACTCTTCCATTCCTTCAATAGTCACCAATCATCTAGTGTCATGTTTTACTTTTTAACCCTGGCCCCTCTTGTTACCATGGAGATGGGCCACAATCAAGAGAACTTCCTATAGGTCTCTAATTCAGGCTGTAAAACTTCCTTAGCTCACAAGGGAAGACCAGCCCCCATACCCTAATTCTCTCTACTCCACCTTTCAACTTCCTTCTAGCACCAAATGCCATCTACTAATTATACTATTTACAAATACATTACACTCCACTAAACTGATGGTGTTGGAGTGGGCCCTGGGTAGAGAGAAAGAGATGTGACCTCTTAGGTTTATCTTATTTAAGAGACTTCCCTCTCAGATTTTTACTGGATGTATCACAGGGGGCAGGTTGTGATTTGACCTGAGAGGCTGTGCAATATAATGGAAAGAGAGCTGAGCTTGGAGTTAAGAAGACCTCAGTTCAAGTTTTGTCTTCAGTTGGGAGTTCTCAATGGATCAGAGGTCCAGATTCTACATCCTCCCCTCTCTACAAATTCTGTATTGCTATTTGGTATTTCCCTGGTTTTATTTTTTAAAATATGCTATTTGCAAAGCACCTACCAAATTCATCACTTTTCACCACTGGCTTCCATTTAACAAATTAGACCCCAGAATCTCGCAGAGACAAAGGATTTCCAATTTTGGTTTGCACTGCAGGTGAATACTGATGAAGAGTCAGAGGATTCCAGCATAATAGAATTGAAGGGAACTTAGATGTCCTCTAGTCTAGAGAAGTCAAACATCCAACTTGAAGACTGCATACAACCCACAATGCCCTTGGGTGAGGCCAGAACCTGATTAAAATGTAATTAGAAAATATTTAACAAAATAATTAAAAATATAACTAAATAGATAATATCACATTTTAAAAACTAAGACAATATGAAGCCCACAGGCATCCATACTGACAGATTAGTGGGCCCCATTTCTATTTGAGTTTGATGCTTAGCTCACTTAGTCTACTGATTTAGTCCAATTATTTTCTTTTACAGATGAGGAAAGTGAAACCCAACGAGATAAAGTGACTTAACCATGGTTATAAAGCTATTATTTCTGTCTTGACTTATGGATTACGGTCCATACATAAAGAAAGCATGATTTGATTAGTGTGGGAATTCCCTTCACCAAATTTAACCCATTTGTAACTTAGAGTCTTAATCCCCTGAGCCTCAAAAAAGTCAAGTGATTTGCCCATGGTCACACAGTTAGGAAGTGTCAAAGACAGAATTTGAGCCTAGATATTCCAAACTCCAAGTCTGGCACTCTATCTAGGATGCCATATTACCTCTCTTAGTGTGGTAGTAAACTTTGGTATTAAGGTATTAAAACAAAGCAAACATTAAATGGAGTGAAGAAAGTACAAAAATAGGGGGTAGTGGTGCCAAAGTTTAAGGGTTTATTCCTGGGATTTCCTGACTCTCAACATACAGTTTATTCATCATTATGCAAATGATTTCAGTCTTAAAGTTTAAAGCTCCCAAAGTCAATCCATTCTGGTGCTATCTCCGCAGGCAGGCAATGGTGACGACATATACATGTTTACCAGCTTGTCTGTGCTCGTTACCTTAGAGACTGGTGTTCCGCCCTCCTTCCTTCAGGAACTGAGATCAGCCAACTACAGCTAATGGCTTCCAGATCTGCAGAGATGGGAGGCAGGATGTTCTGCACGGAGACTTTAGGAACTGCCTTTCAGGATTTAACACAGCCTCACTTGATCATCCTTTAAGAAAGGAGTTCTTAACCTAGGGTCCATAAACATATATGTTAATGAAATGAAAATACAATTAAACATAGATAATATTACATTTTAAAACTAAGACAATATATAGTCCACAGTATAATATGTGGTCCACAGTATAGATTAAGTATATATTAGTGGCCCCCATATATTTTAAACATATATGTTCATAGACCCTGGATTAAGAACCCCTGCCTTAAAGGATGATTAAATGAGATTGTGTCAAACCTGAAAGGCAGTTCCTAAAACCTCTATGTAGGACATCCTGCCTTCTTTAGCTTTTGTAATACACATATACATTATATGTATAAAATATATACATATATGTATGTATGCATAATATACATATAGATATATCTACATGTGTATATATTATACACATTATATATATACACATATGTGTGTGTGTATATATATATACATATATATATATACATATATATATACACACACACACACACATACATGTGTCTACACATATATGGAAGGAATAAGCATTTATATTGTGCCTATTGCATGCCAGACACTGTACTAAGTGCTTTACAATTATTTCCTAATTTGATCCTTAGAACAACCTAGGAAGTAGGTGCTATTATTATCCCCATTCTGCAGTTGAGAAAACTGAGACAAATTAAGATAAGTGACTTGCTCAAGGTCACATAGCTAATAAGTATCTGGGGTCAAATTTGAATTCAAGTCTTCCTGACTCCAGGCCTTGTGCTCTTTTGCTCTTTTAATTGTGTCAACTAATTGATACATATACACACACACTCAACACATATGCATATATAAAGAGAGACAGACATAGAGAGACAGAATCAGAGGGAGATAGAGACAGAGACAGAGACACAGAAAGAGATAACTGCATTTCAGTATAATTTATTTCCTTCGTAACCTACATATTTTATTTTATGAATTTAAAAGCACTGTTCTGAGAAATAGTCCATAGGCTTCACCAGGCAGCCAATGAGCCCATGAAGCAAAAAAAATATAAGGAACCCCTTCTATAGGATGAGGTTAAAGCATTTTAACTTGGCCCAGTCTTCACAGTGAGCAATGCTGGATAGTGAACTGTTGTAATATGTTTTTATTGTGATGTTCAATTCATGTAAATGCTACTTGTTCTAAACACGGAAATAAGCTGGACACATAAAGAAAGACACAGAAAGGAACCTGACCACTACTCTTTTGTGACCTACCAGCTTACTACATGCACTGAATAGAATGACCGGAAGAGGAAGTTTGGTACAATGAAGAGAGAGGGACTGAAAAGGCCAGGCAGGAGACCTGATCTCTAATCCTGACCCTGCCACTATTTACAAATACCATTCATCATCTTGGGCAGGTCACCTCATTTTTCCTATGCCTTCATTTTCTGTGCTTCAGTTTGTAAAATGAGGACCTAGATCCTTGAGGAATCAACCAATAGAATGTATTGAAAACTTATTATGCACTAGGCCCTGTGGTAAATGAGAGACATACAAAGAAAATGCAAAAGCAGACCTTGCCATGAAGGAGCTTACCTTTCAATAGGGGAGACAACTTGTGTAGGAAAAAGCATATAAAAGATAAATAGAAAGTCTTTACTTGGGAGAGGAACATTGCTCAACACAAAACCCCTGCATAACATGCCCTTGTTTTCTTGAAGACTTGCAGAGCTGGGGAAGGTCTCTAAAATTCACTTGTAGTTAAGAAAAAAGAAACCTACTCTTCCAGGAGTGCTGGTTGAATTTCTTTTTCCTTCTTCTCTGGGACTTGAAGACTATAAATATTCACTGTTGAATGTGCCTATTAAATTGATTTTTTTATTGCTATCATAAAGTTAGTAAGAATGTCTTAGTCAACCAAAACGTTAGCTGTGACTCACCATCCAGAGTATGAAAGAATTTTTACTTCGCAAGTCTCCGTATGATGACACCTTTACCAGCTATTAAAAGAAAGTATCCAATACATTCCAGTGAGTGGATAATCTATTGGCTTTTTACCTCTCCTTCAGCTTTCTCTTATAAAACCCTAAAAAATCATCCATCCCATAACCTCAAATCCCTTAACCCTTCAATTTTCTCTCAGGTCATCTTCCCTGCCCTAGCCACTCTCTCCTCCTCTCCCTATCTTGACTCCTTGGTGAATCAGTTCAACTCTACACTGTCCTCCTCTCTTGAATCCTTAGTCCCTTTATCACATAACCAATTACACCCAGCCAAGTCTCAGCCACCATTCATCACCTTTGCTCCTACATACATGCTGCCGAGCAAAGGTGGAGAAAATCATGCAACTGTTCTACCTTGGCTCATTACAGATTTGTTACATAACCTCAACTGGGATCTCACTCCTGCTAGGCAATCCTATTATGCCTCCCTTATCAACTCAGTATCCCCTCTCCAGAATGGCCCTTTCAAACTTTTTCATCTGTTTTCAAACCTCTCCTGGCTCCATATTTTACACACAAAAAAATTGAGGTCATTTGCCATAAGCTCCCTCTTTTCCTCTCTTTCTCATCTCCTATTACTTAAGTGCCTTCTGATACTTTCTCCTCCTTCACCTGTCTCACATGATGAGGTGGCCTTGTTCCTCACAAAGGTTGACTCCTTTACCTGCTCAAGCAATCTCACTCCATACTGTCTCCAAATGAAGGAGCCATAAGATTGTTCATACAGAGAATTACCAAAGCAAAAATGAAGCTGGCCTTGTGGATTTTACTGAGAGGTGGAAATGGAGACCCAGAGAGGGAGGGTTACTCACCCAGGATTGCACAGGCTTGTTGCTGGCCTAAAGCTAGACCCCAGGCATGCAGGCTCATGGTCCCAGGTTTTTCCATAATGCTTCTGCCATAATAACTACTTTTGAAAGAAAAAAATCAGTTAAAAATACTTCTAAGATCTGGGTGACAGGCTACTTATTTCTAATCATGGTCTACATAATAATAGGACAGCAAAAGAATGCAGATAGTTCTTACTATACATTGCTCTTTGTGTTCACCAAGTAGCTCTAATTGAGATTATTTATGACTTTTAAGTTTATGGTTAATTCAATAAAATTCAATTTTTAAGAATCTCTATAAGTCCATTTCCATAAATGTTTATGCACCTGCACTTGGAATTTCTTTCCGTATTAAAACAGAATGTACTCTTGATCTCTAGACTAGGAAAATGGAAATTAGTTTAATTGTTCAGTAGACTTGCATCAAAGTCCTCTTTGGCAACATCATGCCACTTAACCCCAGGCATTCTGGGAATGAAGGGAGCCCTCTTCTCTTTGAAAGAAGCTCAGTATGGAGAGGCTGCTCAATGTTCATTTGGAACACCTTGTTTAAAATACTTTAACTGTCAGGCAAATTTATCCTTTAAATGAAGGAGAACAGCAGAAGAACACAACACAAGTACATTGTTTAAATGAAATACACTTTACCTGTTTCCATTACACCAAGAGTAAAGAATTCATCCTTACTCCCTAGTAGCTGTGTTCTGTCTCAGCAAATACTGTTGGTGTGACCAGGGTCAAAACCCCAAGGAACAACATTATTACTTTATCCAGAGTCAAATACTTTGGATTGTGTCAGGGCAATTGAGAATGTTCTGGATTGTTTGTGGAGTAATCCACATGAAAAAAAAATTGATAACTTTTGTACTAGCTTCATTTCCAAATATATTCCTCTCTCCTCCCTTCTCCAAAGAGCTATCTCTTGTAACAAAGAATAAAAAAGAGAGGAGGGGAAAGCAGTACACCAAAGCTAATCTATAAATCAACCAAGTCTGACAGTATATGTAATGTTCCATAACCATAATCTCCCATCTCTACAAAGAAGGGAGAGAGCTGAATTTTCTCTTTTCTACTAGATTCCTACAATTACAGGGCATTCAATTTGGCTTCTGTTGCTAGTGTTTTTGTTTTTGTTTTGGCGTTTTGGTTAGCCAATCTGGGTTAAGTGACTTACCCAGGGTCACACAGCTACTAAATGTCAAGTGTCTGAGGCCATATTTGAACTCAAGTCTTCTTGACTCCAAGGTTGGAGCTCTATCCTCTGTGCCATTTAGCTGCCCCTGTTGCTGGTGTTCTTGTCATTTTGGGATCCCAGTCTTTAAGAAGTTTGTCATTGTTCAATTCAATTCTTTGAACTGAATTGAATTCAATTCCCCTTCTGAGGAGGCAAAAATGACATCTGAGAAGGATTGGGAAAGGCATTAGATGGGAAGTGGTACCTGAACTCTACTTACTTTAAAAGAAGCTAGGGACTGATTGTAAGAGATGCAGGTAAGAAATTAATGGAAGGAGCAGTAGCATCTACCATAACTGCCTGGTGTTCAGTTCAACAAAAGCTTATTAAGCACCGAGTATATGCTAGGCATGCAAGTGCTGGGAAATAAAGGGAAGGGGTGGGAATAAGCATTTAAGTGGTACCTACTATGGGCACTGTGCTAAGAGCTTTTCACAAATATCTCATTTGATCCTCACAACAACCCTGGGAGGTAGGTGCCATTATTATCCCCATTTTTAGTTGAGGAAACTGAGGCAAACAGAGGTTAAGTGACTTGCCCAGAATCACAAAGCTAGTAAGTGTCTGAGGCCAATTTGAGTTTACATACACACACATGCACGCACACATATATGTACATGCATACATGTGTGTATGTGAATCATATATATGATATATCTGATAGATACACATATAATACCTATGCGTGCGTATATCTATGTATTGGTATGCATATAAACATTAAGCAATACAAAGTAATTTCAAGAAGGAAAGGAAAATGAGAAGACGGGATTGGGAAAGCCATCAGATAGGAGGTGGTACCTGAACTCTACATTGAAAGAAGCCAAAGATTGAGGAAAACAGATGGATATAAGAAGGTGATGGAAGGAGCAGTAGCATCTACCACAGCTGCTTTATATTCAGTTTGGTGGTTTGATACTTGTTTAATCCACATGGATGTTTATTGAACATCCACTACACTCTTGGTACCATATATATGTGTGTGTGTGTATATATGTATATATATTTTTTTCAACCATATGTGTGTGTGTGTGTATACATATTCAACAAATCAAATCAACGAGTAGATTTTTTGAGGGTATACTATGTGTAAAGCACATTTCTAGAACTTTCTAGGTATACAAAGAAGCCTATGATATAAGAGGCAGTGTCATACAGAAGGAAAAGTATGGAATTTGAAGTCAGAAAGCCTAGATTCTATCTCAACTGTGGTACTTATTATTCCTGTGGCTTTGGGAAAATTCCTTCACCTCTTTGGGTCTTAGTTTCCTCCTCATTTGTAAAATAAGAGAGTTAGAATATATGATCCCCAAGGTCACTTTCAACTTGGTCCATCACGTATCTTTTGACCTTAAGGAATGTGTAGTTTTCTTATAAGACTAAATCAATTGAATACTAATATTAATTCCATACACATGTTTAAGAACCTATCATAGGGAATATACAATATATATGGAACCATAAAAGTATGAAGAAGTATATTAAATGCTACATTACATAATTTAGACTATGAGTGCCTTGGAATGTAAGTTCCTTGAGGGCAGGGAGAGTTTGTTTTGTTTCCTTACCTTCTAGCAGAAATAATAGATGTTTCATAAATGCCTATTGAGTGAATGTCTATAAGGGAAAGAGCAATTCGGATAACGGTAGTTAGGAAAAAGGAGGGACTGAACTGAGTCATGGAGAATGGGGAAGAAAAAGAAGCATTGTGGGAAAACCTAGGACCCTGAGCCTGTGTGCCTGGGGTCTAGTTTTAGTCTAGCAACAAACCTGGGTAATTCTGGGTGAGCTACTCTCCCTCTCTGGGTCTCCATTTCCACCCCTCAGTAAAAGCTACAAGGTCAGTTTTATATCTGCTGCAGTAACTCTCTGTATTAAACAATCCTGTGGCTCCTTCATTTGACTTGTCTCCAGAGTTCCTCAGCTATTCATGTTTTTTACATTTCTTCTAACCTAATGTATCACATACAGACCAGTTTTTCATGTAGAGTGTTGAAACAAAGAATGTTCTAACTAGGTCATTTTCTTTTTTTTTTTTTTTGATGGAAAAGTGTCATATAAGTGAAGACTCTGGAAAAATATAGGGAGCTGGGGAGGCCCAATTCCTACATGCCAAAAAAACCTAGAAAATCCCAGAAACCCCAGGTGCTTCAAAGGGGCAAGAAAGAATCAACCACCTAGAGAGATGAACTAAAATCCATTGCTTTAACACTGAAGTCACATCAATAATTCAAAATCACCCCAGGCCTGTCTGAACCACTGAGGAAATAAATGATGCCAGCCCTGCCCTAATACCAACAGCCCTTTATTTTAATGGATAACCCATAGCCCTGCTCATTCTCTTTTTGATTTTCTTAGAGATGGACCATTAAATCAGAAGTTTTAGCAACTGCTTGAAAAGACTTCAGAAATGTGACCTTGGGTAATTTTGACAGATGCATAATGTTAGACAGACCCAGGGTGGAGGAGGTGAAATCATCTGTTTGGCCACCAGTTTCTCCCCTGTGCTGCATGGACAGAGGGTAACTGGGGAGCCAGCATTGTAACTAACTTGACTGAAATACACAAGAAGGGAAAACAGCCAGAGCATAAAATATAGATAGGAAAGGATTTCTCAAACTGTGAGAAACACAGAGGTACAAACAAACCCTATGGTTGGGCAGCTATGAAAACAATAGACACACACTGGAACTTCTAGGCCTGAATGGCAACGTGCCTGTAATTGTGCCTTGTATCTTACTGACTTATAACACTTTTGCCCCAGAGACCCTTGTGCATCTAGAAGACGAATGCAAGGAAGACACTAAAACTGCCTGTGTAAAATGAGCAAATAATTGCTCATGTATCTATAGTCAGCCAGGCAATAAATATTTATTAGGTACCTACCATGTGCAGGGGCAGGGGGGAGGGTCAGCTAAGTGGCACAGGGGATAGAGCACTGGGCTTGGAATCAGGAAGACTGATCTTCATGAGTTCAAATCCAGCGTTAGACACTTCCTGGCTGTGTGACTGTGGGCAAGTCACTTAACCCTGTTCGTCTCAGTTTCCTCATCTGTAAAGTGAGCTGGAGAAGAAAATGGCAAACTACTCCAGAATCTTTGCCAAGGACCCTTCCCCAATGGGGTCACAAAGAGTCAGGTGTTGTTGAATGACAACAACAATGAAATGTGCCAGGCACTGTGGTAAGCACTGGAGATCCACTCCCTGCCCTCGAGGAGCTCACAATCCAATGGAGGAGATGGCATGTAAGCAAATGTGTACAAACAAGATATGTAAACTGGGTAATTGGAGGTAATCAGCAGAGAGAAGGCACTAGAATCAATAGGGATTGGGAAGTGTTTCCTCTAGAAGGTGGGATTTTAGCTGGGATTTGAAGGAAGCTGGAGAAGGCAGGACTTGAGATGAGGAGGGAGAGAGTTCCAAGCATTGGGGATAACCAGAGAAGATGCCTGGAGTCTGAAGATAGAGCTCCTCGCGTGAGGAACAGTCAAGAATCAAGTGTCACTCAGTCACAGAGCACATGCCAAGTATAAGGTATAAGAAGATTGGGAAGGTTGTGTGTCTGGGGTAGGCAGATTTTGAAGGACTTTGACTACCAAACAGAGGATTTCATGTTTGATCCTGGAGGTGACAGAGAGCCATTAGAGTTTATTGAGTTTAAAATGTGGGGGTGACATGGTCAGACTTGTGCTTTAGGAAAATCACTTTACTACCTGAGTGGAAGATGAACTGAAGTGGAGAGACTTGTGTTGGGGAGACCAACCAGCAGGCTATTGCAGTAGATCTTCTCTGAGGCGAGGCGGGACTGCACCAGGGTGGTCAGCAGAGAGAAGGGGATATATGTACATAAAAGATATTACCAAGACAGAAACAACAGACTTTGGCAAGAAATTAGGTAATGGGAGTGAGAGAAAGTGAGGATTCAGTTTGAGATGTCTAATAGGCAGTGAGAGAGAAGAAGAGGTCAGCAGAGAGGTTAGGGCTGGATAAGATTTGACAATCATCCACAAAGAGATGATAATTGAATTCATGGGAACTGACGACATCGCCCCAAAGGCTTGAAAAGCACTATTTCACAGAACAACCCTGAGACCAAGGTATGGTCCATATTTTTATTCCCTTTTGACAAAAGAAGAAACTGAGGCAGAGAGTGGTTAAGTTATTTGTCCAAGGTCAACCAGCTAACAAGTATCAGAGTCTGTGTTTGAACCCCTGTCTTTACTCTCAAAGGTCAGCACTCTTTCTATTAAGTTGGGTGATTTGTCTAATACATTATTTCTAAAAATTTTTTATCACTCTTCCACTTGGCTCACTTGATCACAACCTTGGTTGTTTCTGTTTCAAAGTGGTAACAGAGAACAAAAACCCATCCCCATTATAGTAGAAACAATTTGTCTCATCAAAGAACATGAATTCAGCATTTACTATGGTTAGAAGCAAAACGTCTAAAGACTCAGATTGCAAGCACCCAACAGAAGCCATTTCTGTGTTACTTCTCTATGAAGTATCTTACTACAGTGTCTCCTGCAAGATAGACACTTAATATTTGTTTTTTAGTGACAGTGGCATCTTTTCATTTAAAAATGTTTAATAGATGTGTTTTTTTTATGTTACACATATTTACATATTACTCCTACTTCATGAAAGGGCTCTTTTAAAAAATTTATTTTTTTTCAGTTCCAAATTCTCTCCCTTCCTCAACTCCACCCATTGAGAAGGAAAGAAATATGATACCTATTATACATATGAAGTCATGCAAAGCATTTTCCCATTAGCTGTGTTTCAAAAAAAAAAGTAAGAAAAATAAAGTGAAAAAAAATATGCTTCAATCTGCACTCAGAGTTCATCAGTTCTCTCTCTAGAGGTGGATAGCATTTTTCATCATGAGACTTTTGGAATGTGATGATTCATCTGGCATTATTCTGGAGCAATTTGTTGGTGCCTCATTTTACAGAATGCTTCACCCTGTCAGCTGCAAAGACTTATAGCCTCAGTCCCACTAAGTTAAGCCAGCACGATGGAAGGAGGAGGCCCATTGTTTTTCCTGCTGTCAAATTAGGAAGGCACCTTCAATGTTGACTTCGGATATGTGGGGAGCAGGACCAGGAGTTCTGGACTTGGGGACAGAGGACTGGAGTTCAGATACCTAGCTCTGTTACATGCTGTCTGTATGAGCTGAAAGTCACTTCACCTCTTTGGGTCTCCATTTCCCCAACTGTATAAAGAATGGGTGGTATTAGATGGCATCTGAGGTCTAAGTCTACGCTTCTCAGGTAGAACAGATGTGCTTATCCTATGTCAGTGACTAATATCTAACGCATTGGGGATGGAGGAGTGAAGGGTTGCCTTGGACTTTTCCTTTGTCCTTGTCCTCCCATCCACATATACACAATGGAATGTTCAGGAGTCATTTGCAAAATCTGCATATGGGTGGATGGCAGTTCTCATGAGACCTTATTCTGTGTAAAGGTCATCAGCCAAGCATTTATTAAAAGTGTTTCCTATGTGCTGAGTGCTGGGGATGCAAAGAAAGCCAATACTGTCTTTTTGCTCAGATCAATTGGACATATAATCAAACTGCTGTTATTTCTTTTCTTTTCTTCATTCTTTGCTTCAGGGAATGAATCTTTAGAAGAGGAGATGGAGAGTTTTAAAAATAATAATAATAAAGTCAATCAATATTTATTAAATACCTACTTTGTGTCAGGTACTGTGCTAAGGGCTGAGGATACAAAGAAAGTCAAAAGAGTCTCTTCTCTCAAGGATCTCACAGTTTAATGGGGAAGATAACAACCATTCAGACAATTATGTAGAAACAAGACATGTATGGGATAAATTGAAAATAAGCAACAGAGGGAAGGCATTATCATTAAGGGGGATCAGGAAAGGTACCTTATAGAAAGTGGGATTTTAGCTGAAACTGGAAGGAAGCCAGAGAAACCAGGGGACAGAGATGAGAAAGGAAAGAATTCCAGGCATGGGGGACAGCCAGTGAAAATGCTCAGTCAGTAAATGAAGTGTCTTGTGTCAAGAGAAGAGTGGCAATGGAGCATTGAAATAATATGTAGATGGCGGTTTCCAGAGAGTGGGGAGCTCCACCTCCTGCCCTGCACCCACCTGGGGGAGTTGTGTGAGCAGCTGCTTGTGGCCAGCAGTGGGACGTGGGTGACCAGCTTTGTGCTGGCCATAAGCTGCTATGGCTACGATGGGCCCCTGGCACTGCACAGGGCAAGCTGGGGCCTGCAGGCCAGAGCTAGGGCTGGAGCTAAATGAGGTTGAGCTGGGCCAGAGAGCAGAGGAGCTCACCACCTGGCTGCCCACCAGCCACAGCAAGAGCCTTTAACAGAATGGACAAAAAGAAGAACATCAAAACAAAAAAGTAATGTGATTGAATGGCAAGAACTTGGTCATAGTAACTCTAAAATAGGAATTTTATAGTTCTATATCATTCCACATAAATATTGGAATGTCTGATGTGTGATATGGAATATTATAAAACAGACAGAAGAAATCAAAGAGAAAAGCCATGTTTCATCAGCCAGATGAGCTTCGCCAACAACCACTTGGAGTAAACACACTGCAGTGACAGCAATGGGCATCTTCGCTGTGGTGATGCAAGACTGCCATTGCACATTTAGCCTTTCAAGCAAAAGCTCTAGTTCACTTCCGGCAGTAAAATAAAAGGGCACTGGTTGAAGGTGAAGACACTTCCTACAAGCATTGATTGCTTCTGTTGCTGAAGGACCAGAGAGGCAGTGGTCCTGTGGAAGCACATTTTGCCCCTCTGGAAACATCTAAGTTGGCAGATTTTCCCCCTCAAGAGCCGACTGTGATATGTGAAATGACAAACCCGGGAAGAAAGCTTGGTTTGGAATGACTAGAAAATGGCAATGTCTGTGAATGACTTGTACTTGAGGGAATTATTTGATGATGACCTCCTTCATTCAGATCAACAGTGAGTGTTTGGAGGAGTAAAGAGTAAGCAAATGGAGATGTTCACTCTCTAGGAATGATGTGAGGCTAGCTTTCTAATGGTAGGAGTTGTAAGGCAACACATCATGGGTGCTGAGTCTAACTTCAGTGGGCACATGCCAGTTCTCCAGATGTGGATCAACCTCACTGTGCCTACCAGCCTATGCATGAAGATTTAAAGAAAGGGAAGGCAGTTCAATCTATACTGATAAGATACTTCAAACAAAAATAGCAAAGTTTTCATTGTACCATCAGTATAGGCTTGTTTGGGGGTACAGTATTCATCAATTTAAAACTTTTTTAACTTTTAAAATTTTGCTTTCTGTAACTGCTTTATCACTTTGTAATAAAATTGAATAGAAATACATTTTTTCTTATTCTTTGCTGTTATATTACATTAATAAACTTAAAGATAAATAATAAAGATAAAACTTTTATAATATATATATATATATATATATATATATATATATATATATATATGGAAGAGAGCAGAAGGAGGTTCAGGAGGGAATCTAGACAAGTAAGTTCATGTTGGAAATACCATGATAATATACATATATGTGTGTGTATATATATATATATATGTGTGTATATATATATATATACACATACACACAAACATATACATGTACATTTATACATATAACACATTTATATATATATACAAACTGTGTATACATGTCTATATATGTATTACAAAGCTTTATGAAAGAGATTCATGATATCATATACAACTTTCTTTTTCTGTTCATTTTATGAGGAAAAATTCATGCCTGTCAAATTCACAATAAAAAATAAACCTGGACAATTTTTTTAAAGAGAAAGAAAATAAAGATGATGTAAAAATGGAATATCAATACATTTTTAAAAGAATCAAAATAAAGTAGTGAAAGGCTCTTTTTCTAGCAAAAAGTTGCCTTTTCCCAAATCCCCACAAATCGTGGATTCCCACAACGCCTGTATTCAGGAATCACCAGGTATGAGCACAAATTAAGATTCACAACATCCCTTGTGGCTTGACTTAAATCTGTGATTCTGTTATTTGAAGGGTCCAAGCAGAGCATGTCAGAAAATGTCCTAGGAGGTAGGACAAGAGGAATTCTAAACTTCCTTCCCACTCTGAGATTCAATAATTCTATGACTCAGAAACCCTAGTGACTGAGGAATTGAGTGGCTATATAAACACTTCGAAAGATAAGGATGTGTTGAAATTCTCTAATAGGGCACAGAACCTCAGTCTGGAAAGAACCTTCCATGACCATCAAGTTCATCCCGTACTAGTTCCAGTGATGGGGAGCTTGCTTCCTTTTGAAGTATCCTGTGTTAGTTTCAGACACATTTAATCGTTAGAAGATTTTGCCTTACATTGAGCCAAAAACTGCTTCTCTGCAATTTGTGTATTCTAATTTTTCTTCCTTAAGGCCAAGCAAAATAAACCTAAACCCTTTTCCTCATAATAATACTTTAAATATCCAAAACTGGTTAATATCCTTCTTACATATTTTATATACTAGATGGCACAGTGCATAGAACATTGGGCCTGGAATCAGGAAGACCTGAGTGCAAATCTGACCTCAGATATTTACTTACTGTGTGACCTTGGGCAAGTCACTTAACCTCTGTTTGCCTTTGTTTCCTCTGATGTAAAATGGGGATAATGATAGCACTTTCCTCCCAGGGTTGCTGGGAGGATCAAATGAGATAGTATTTGCAGTGCTTAGCATGGTGCCTGGCATATGTTGTTGTCCAGTCATTCAGTCATGTTCTATTCTTTGCGACTCCATGCACCATATTGTCCATAGAGTTTTCTTGACAAAGATACTGGAGAGTTTTTTATTTCCTTCTCTAGTGGATTAAGGCATATAGTAAGCATTTAATTTATGCAGGTAGGTGGCATAGCAGATAGAGGACTGGACTTTGAATGAGGAAGACTCATCTTCTTGAGTTCAAATCTGACCTCAGACACTTACTTGTTGTGTGACCCTGGACAAGTCACTTAACCCTGTTTGCCTCAGTTTATTCATCTGCTAAATGAGCTGGAGAAGTAAATGGCAAAACACTTCAGTGTCTTTGCCATGAAAATCCCAAATGGGATCATAAAGAGTGAGACATAACTGGACAGCAGCAGGCACCTAATTAATGTTTCATTCCTTCTTCCCTTCCTTCTTTCCTCTCTCTAGGTTAAGAGTTCCCATTTACTTTAGTTGATCTTCCAATAACATGATCTCATGTCCTTTAGTATTCCTGACTACCATACTCTAGATGTGAATGTCCTCCCAAAAACATGACATGCAGAATTGAACACATGACCCCAACTATGGTACCAGAAGGACAAAGTGCAGTGGGGCTATCACTTTCTCCTTCCTGGAATCTAAGATAATATTAGCTCTTTTAGTTGCCATGCCCAATATTCATTCTTTTCATATGAATTTTTTGTCTAACAATGGTTCTCCCATATTATGCTTGTATAGCTTATTTTTTGAACCCACTTAAACTTTGCATTTATCTCTAGTAAAATCATCTGATCTGTTATCTGTATCCACAGAAAGAACTGATAAATAAGTATGCACAAACTGATTTATATGTCTGTGCATATACATACATGCATACATATTTGTGCCCAATGGTAGCCATCTTGGGAGGGAGAAAAAAGGGAAAAAATAAATTTTACTTGATAACTTTATTATATACTTGATAGGAATAGCAAGTGGTACATAACAGATTTGCAGTTTCAAGTGCATTTTTTCTGTTCTGCTATGTTACAGAAATGCTTTATTTCTTAATTTCAGAACAAAATAAAATTTTTAAAAATCATCTTATTATATTTTGCCCAACTTGTTGAGATCTTTTTAGATTTTAGATCTTAACTATTTTATCCAATATGTTGGCTTCTGTCTCTCAGCTTTATGTGGTTTATGAATGTAATGAGCATGCTATTATTTGTGTGTGTTTACATATCTGTGATTTTACCAGTGTAAGGAACATTTGATATAGAAATACCCTCCACTGAGGTAAAACAGCAACTGGTCCATAACCAAGAGTTTTAGAGGTTCGCTTGGAGGCACTGAAAGCTTTAAATGAGACCTATGGTCTCATAGGTGTTGTGGGTGATTGATGGGGCTTGATCCCAGAACTTCCTGGCTCTATGCTTTGCCCTCCTTCCATTTTACTATGCTGCTTCTCAGACCCAAGCTTTAGTAAAAATTATTTTGGTTGCTGTGTAGAAGATATATTGAAGTGAGAAGAGGCTTGAAGCAGACAGATCAGTTAAAAAACTAGTACAACACACGTATGTGTTTATATATCTATATATGTAAATATGTATTTTTACATATATGTATATATACCATTTGCAAGATAAGTGAGTTAAAATATTTGTTAAGAATTAAATAGATTACATATTTGAAAGGCAACTCCAAGGCCTGAATATAACAATAGATAGTTAGATAGAGATATATAGATGGATATATAGATATCTATCTATATATGTATATGTATATATAATCCTAGTCTTTATCCTGATTTCTATACATGTATATGACTTCTCTTTATATGAATACACATACACACATACATGTATATACATATACACACATACATATTCCTAGTCTCTTGAGCTCTATCCTAAGTATACATAAATATGTAGATATATACACATTGTATATACACATATATGCCATATATATATATAAAAATATGTGTGTGTAAATCATCTGCACAAAGATTAAAATTGAATTTTGGGGAGCTTCTGAGGTCACCAAGTGAGGTAATGTACATAGAAAAGAAAAGAGAGCCCAGGACAGAGACTTGAGAAGGATGCACATTTTGGGAGGAGGCAGGAGAGAGTGTGAAATGCCTAAGAATCCACCAAAGGAGACTGAAAAGGAGCAGTCAGACATATAGGAGGAGAATGAATTAAGAGCAAGTGTCTCAAAAACCCTGAGAGGAGAGAATACTCAAGAAGAAAGGGAAGTGGGTAGTATCAAATGCTATAGCAATGTCAAGAAGGAAGCAGATTGAGAAAAGGTCATTAGATTTTGGAATTAAGAAATCATTAGTAACTTTGGAGAGGTTAGTCAGGGGTTCAGTAAAACTGGAAGCAGGGAGGAATGGGAGTTTGCTAGCCATTTGGCCAATGATTCCAGGCAGAGTTATGTGTGTGGTGGGAGGAGCTCTACTGATGAAGAGGTGATTAGAAGGTTCAAGATCTTGGTGTGCACAGAACCCTCAGCCCCCTCAACTCCAAGACTGCCTGAGATGTTTTGGTGCTGGCAGCTGTGGAAGTGCATCCTCCTGTGAAGGAAGCTCAGGTTGTCCTGGAAGAGTTGTGTTCTGAGGGATATTCAAAGGCCTTTACAAGAAAAGCAAATAAATACAACTGTCAGGGAAAGAATAAATAATAAAAATCAATTATCCAAAACTTAATAGATATTTAAAAGAGAAGAAGCAAGAGCTGTTCCTGGGAACAGGAAATGGTCAAGTGACTTGCCCAGAACCATACAGTCAGTATATATAAGAGGCAAAACTTGAAACTATATCTTCCTGATTCTAAAGCTATCTCTTTATGCACTATCCCACATTTCCATTCTACATTAGTATGCTGAGTGATTTATTCAGTCATTTTATGATTGTTCGATGCATAGGTTGTTTCCAATTATTGCTATTACAAATAGAGAAATTCTGAATATTTTTGATCCAGAAAGGTCCTCTTTTTCTTTCTCTGATACTTTTGAGATAAATGGAATCACTTGACAAAAAGGAGTAATTTGTTTCAAGACTTTTTTGTATACTTCCATCTCGCTTTCCAAAATACTTACCAGTTTACTGCAATCCCAGTAACAATGCATCCTATCCAACTATCCATCCTTCTGAGCTATCTTGCCATCTGCCTTACCACCCTACTTCTCCCCACCTGGACCAGCATCCTCTGATAGGACTTCCAGAATCCACGTCCCCAGTCCGTGGGGAAGTTAATGTACTAATAGCCAGATTGTTTACTAAAAAAGCCCATTGTATCTAGCCAGACCCAGACATCAGACCATATTTCATATCTCATCTAGTCGTACACACACTGCATCTTACTGCTTACTATCTTGCATACCTGTAGCAGCCTCACTATCCAATTCTTGCTCTCAGGAACAGTGTGTTGAGTCATTTCAATTGTGCCTGACTCTTCGCGACCATATTTGAGGTTTTGTTGGCAAAGATACTAGAGCAGTTTGCTGTTATCTTCTCCAGCTCATTTTACAGATCAGAAAACTGAGGCAAACAGGGTTAAGTGACTTGCCCAGGGTCACGCAGCTAGTAAGGCTGAATCTGAACTCAGATCATCCTGACTCTAGGCCTGGTGCTCTATCATTGCACTATCTAGCTGCCCCAATCAGTAACCAAATCAATAGTGCCATTGTTTTTGAAAGGGGCATGTCAGTTAACTGCCTTATGGGTCACCATTCCTGTAACTCCTCAGATGCTAACTATGTTCTCTAGTTACTAAATCTCTATATGGGTCATCTCCCTCAATTAGTATGGGAACTCCTTGAATGCAAGAACTGTCTCGCTTTATAAATATATTAAGTGTATATGTTTGTACGCACACACGTCTATGCATACAGACATATGCATACATATATATCCCTAGTGCTTAGCACAGTGCCTATAAACACTTTTTTTTCATTTATCCAAATTATTATTTTTTTAAAAAGTTAGATCCAGGTCAAGGAGAGATCTCTGAGACACTCTACTAGAGAGTTCCACCAAGGTTAACTTCTATTCATTAGTTTCCAGTCTTTAAATCAGTTCTGCACCCACATAGCTGTACTGTAACTTGGTTCACACTTCAATCTTGATAACAAAGAACTGAAAGACTTTGAAAGTTGCTTAGCTTAACTTTCCATCAATCTCCTACTTTCATTGTAACTGTCAGGAGTCCAGAATAACAGAGCTGAGCAAAGGCTGTGATACCTATATCCCTCATGGCAGCAGATCAACCATCTGGATAGAAATTTAACATATAAAAGTAAGGGAAATGCTGTTCAGGATCTGAGGTCAGTCATGTTTAACATAATCTCTTCACAGAGATAATAATCAAATTCATGGGAGCTTCTGAGGTCACCAAAAGAGATGCTCAAGATACTGATCCAATGAATCAGATAAAAGATGGGAAAATTTTACTGACATTGATAAGCTCTTAAAGAACACCCAGGAAAGAGCTATTGGAGATTAAAGAAAGAGTTTCAAGATCATGCCATATTAAGATAAATTGAAGGAACTGAGAATAGTTAGTCTTGAGAAGAAAAGCCTTGGGGTGGGGTGAGAGAGGAGGGAGGGCGAGGACCACAAGTTATTGTCTTCAATTACTTGAAAGGCTATGAAATGGCAGAGTTTGGACTTTTTCTGCGTGGTCCCAGAGGACAGACCTAGGAGTAATAGACAGAAGACGCTAAGAAGCAAATTTAAACTTGACATCAATGAAAGTTTCCTAAAAATTTGAGCTGTTCTTAAGAGGGAGCAGGTTCCTCTTATTAGAGTTTTTCAAAGAGAGGCAGAATGACCACCTTTTAAGTGTACTGTAGAAATGATTCTCCTAACTCTAAGATTCAGTGGGTCTGATTTCTGAAACTACTTTCTCTGAATTGGCCAGTTCTCCAGCATTCCAGTAGACCCCTTTTGGAATGGACCAATAAATGTCTTGCATGATCTGATATCACTAAACCTTTGGGGTCTGCTAAGGCTCACCATTGTAGTTGAGCCACACTTTCCAATCTTGGGGGTCCCGGATTCTGAGCATCTTCTTGACTGTAAGTGGGCCTGGAAATTGGCCTTTCTCAGGAGACTCTGAACCAAAATGACATAGGGGTCTGAGTCTCTTCAAATCTTATTTTTTTTCTTTAAGCAGTCTCTGACCTAGTGAGTACTGAGCTAATTATATGGCCTAAGCATGGTCCAGATCCTTTACTATCTTCATTCCCCACCCCTTCATATGTTTTAGCTGATTGGCTGACCGTTAGACCCCATAAGCTAGAGTTTAGTTGAGGGACAGGTAGCCAAAGGAAACTTAGTTTAACTACTCACTGACAGTTTTGAAAAATTAGGTGAGACTTTGAAGCCATTGATGAAATGATCATTTTCACCTCATTAGAATCTCAGCTGCCCATGTTTGACTTATTCCCCAGAAAACTGAGACCTGACTATGCACACCCCCCCTCCCCACACTTAGTGAGATGTCTTCCACGTGTGTTGCTTTTAAAATTGCCCTATTGACTATCCCACCTTTTGGAACTCAAAGTTCATTTCTTTGCCATATTTCCTGGCCCTATATGGGGCTCATCCCTGTTTCCAGGTGTGGTATTGAAGGTTTTTTTGTTTTGTTTTGGTTTCTTTGGTGTGTGTGTTTTTCCATCACCCGCTGTACATACCAGAATTCCCTCTTTATTTCCATATGAAATTCTACTTATTTTCCAGCTCATATTTCTAACCCCTTTAGGACTATCTGGATTGTGTCTCTCTGTGCAGAGCCATTTGCAACACCTCTCTCTACAGTAAGTAGTGAGCACATGCAGTTTGCAACTTCAGATCCAACCCCTCGCCAATCTTCCCCCACCCTTTTCCTGGTATCATTAACTGTTACACAGGACAGGATTCAGTACTAACCCTGGAGAACGTTGCTGTGCACTCAATTTTTGGTCTCTTTTGGCAGCTTCTCAATCCATGTGCCTGCTTTCTTATCCTAGGCAATTTGAAACAATACTGTGAGAGTCAGATTTCATGAGACACCATATCAAATGCTTCACTCGCATTCCAAGTTTCTAGTGTTTACTGCCTTTCCCTGATCCTTTATCCCATATATTTGTGATTTTGTTTAAGAAACACACAAACAAACCCTGTCAATTATGTTAGGCTGCCATGATTCATTACCATTAAAGAAAAACATTCTAGCACTCTGCATCGCAAGCTTTTTCAGATGTTTACAATTTTTATTTCCCTTAGCAAGTTAATATCCTTTACTGACATCAAACTGTGTTGTCTTACAGTGACTGGAGGTTCTAGAGGACTGTATCAAGGGAATGTTTGGTCTTACCAAATTGGAAATATTCAACACATTCAGGGGTATGATAGTAATGTTTAATAACTGGCTCTTTGAAAAAAATGTATACACAACACTTTTAAATTTAATCTGCATTAGTAACATTTTGTCCATCACTTTCTTAGACCTAGACAGTCAACAATAGATCAAGCCTGATTTGCAGTATTTGTCAATTTCTGAGGTATGAACACTCACACTTATAAAACTTCTCCGATTAAGCCTAACTCAAAAATCTTTATGCCCTAATAAATCAAGCAGAGACTTTGAGTAGTGAATACAGAATTTGACTTGAAGTCAATAAAACTTGGGTTCCAACTCCACCTCGGACACTTACTAGCTGTGTGATGCTGGGCAAATCACTTAACCTCTCTCTGCCTCCATTTTCCCATCTGTAAAATGAAAGGGTTAGCATCTAATATCCCTTCTAGCTCTGAATCTATGATCCTGTTCTTGGCATTCAAGGCCCCCCACAACCTAGAGTGAACCCACTTGCCCAGACATACCTTATACCACTTTCCTTCATACACAGAAACCTCGTTGGCTCTTTTCTCATTCTGCCCTCTCTGATCTCAATAACTTATTCAAACTGTTCCTTCATACCTGGAATGAACAACCCCTACTTTTAAGAAAAAAAATCAGATTTTACCTCCTTTAAGAAGACTTCCCTGACCACCATCCGCCTCCCTAACTCGCCCCGAGTGAAAGTGATCTTTCCTTCTTCAAATGTCTCCTAGCACTTTGTCCAGAAGGTGCCTTCGACCTTTTCTTACTCTTTCTTATACTTAATTTTGTAATGGATATATAATCACTTGGATACAGATTGATGCCCATCCACGCCTGCACATCTTATATGACTCTCGTTCTCATGCTCCCATAATTTCCCTCAGAGGAACCAACCAATGTTCTGGTGGCCTTCCTTGCATTTTCTTGACATTATGTGAATAGCAATAAAACTTATGGACTATCCATCTTACTTTCATTACATGCCTAGCCCATTTCCCCCTCTAGCCTAGGCATCTAAATATTACAGTAGGTAGAGTGCTGGATTTGGAATCAAGAAGAGCTGAGTTTGAATCCTACCTCAGATACTTAAGTGGATGACCTTGAGTAAGATAGAACACAGGGCCTGGAGTCAAAAAAACTTACCTTCCTGAGTTCAAATCTAGCCTAAGACGCTTACTGGTTATGTTAACTTTGCCAGGTCACTTAACCCTGTTTGCCTAGTTTCCTCATCTACAAAATAAGCTGGAGAAATAAATGGCAAGCTACTCTAATATCTTGGCCAAGAAAACCCCAAACAGGGTCATGAGGTCTCGGACAGGACTGAAAAATGACTGAACAACAATAACAATTCTCCAGTCACCCATTTATTTGACGAGAGCTTTTATGCTGCTACTTCTGAATATTTTTTTTAGTTTCTAGTATGTTGTAGATTCCTTGTGCCCACCATCCCATTGTCCTTTGGGTGTTCCTCAACTTCAGGTTTTCAGAGCCTGTAATGTTTCATTACTTGCAACCATACAACAAGAATGGAAGAATATTGATATTTTTAAATGAGTCTTGGTTTCAGGGAGATGTTTGGGATCATTAAAAGAACTTCATAATATCCCCAAAGTGATCTAACTTACTGTGCTTTCTTATTCAGTTATGAACCCAACTCATTGTTCATTGAAAGCGTCTGTCCAAGATGAAAGACAGACAGTTCTGAATCTCAAACTTCCCGTGACATCCCTCATCCTACTTTGTCTGCTGAGGATCTTGCCTCATATTTCACCGAAAAAAATGGAGGCTGTTCACAAAGAGTTCCTTCCTCTCTATTTTTCCTTTATGTGACATCGTTCAGATGTCTTCTGCCTGGCCCTTCTCTTTTCTAAAGCAAAGACATTCTACATATATACTTGTTCCCATTCCATCTTATCTTTTTGAACAGATTACTCCCTCATCCCTTCTCTTATGAAAATCATGAATCTTTTAAAATATTAAAGTAAAAATGAAAGCACAAACTACTCTGACTCCCTTTGTTTCCAGAGTCAAAAGCATTTCAATAGTTCCTAGCTGTAGCTGGGTCAGTAAGAGCTACTAAATAACATGAGGTGTGTCTGAGATCATCATGTCTGAAACTAAGTTACAAAATATTTGCTTGTCTATGGAGGCAAGTATGTCCAAAATATGTAATATAAAAATAATATACAAAATGTAAAAATACAAATAAGTCTAAAACACAGTATCTTCTAAAATGTTTATGACCTAAAAAGAGCTGTTATCTTGCTGAACTTACTGATTTTCATGAACTATTTATCACCTGAGTTTAAAAGTAGGGGAAAAAAAAGCTCACCAATGGTTTTTGTACAAACACCAGTGTTTGTAGATAAGTCAGTTTGAACACATTCTGGCTATATTAATGGATGCATTTTGTGATGGATTTTCAATATGAAGAAACATTTTTTAACTGCTCAGTAACAGATGTCTTAGTTAACCACTGAGGAAGGGAAATGGTTCCACTGAAAATTTGAGAGGATTGAGAAGGGAAAGGAGTATATGTTCATTCATCCATTCAATAACCACTTATTTAGTGCTAGTTATATCTGCCTCTGACATAATAACTGCAAGTCACTTAATCTCAGTGTTCTGTGTTGTTTGTCCTTTGTTTTCAAAGCAGACCAATGACATCGCAGGGTGATGTGTTGACTTGCTCATGAATTGGATTGAAGTGAGGTAGAGTTGCACAAAGTCATCAGTCTTGCTCTCCCTTCCAGAGCAATCAAAATCCACTGGCAAAACAGAAGTCAAGGTGACTGACAATGACTCAGGAAGCAGATCATGGTGTCTTCAATGTCTGACCAAGCTCTAAGTCCTCCACAGGACCTGCTTCAGCCACTTTCATGCTCTTTGGAACAAATTGTCCTCGTCCACCCATTTAACTGGGGGAGGTCGGCAGCATGAGTCAGGAAGACCTGGAGTAAGGTCCTGCTTCTAATACATTTTAGCTGTGTGAACATGGGCAAGCCAAAACCTCTTAGTATTTTAGACGATTCTCTAAGACTACAAGTTGCTGATGATTTGTTGACTTTCATTGGTGGAAGAAATTTCTACACCTATGGAGTTTCCTACATTGATGAAATCACAAGTCTGAACTCTTACCCCCCAAAATGTGCCAAAAAGTACTATTTTTTGTGTTAAGTGAGATATCAATCAATCAATAAACATTTATTAAATACCTACTATGCACAAGGCACTATGCAAAAGACAGCTCTGACTTCGAGGAGCTTACAATCTAATGAAGTAGACAAGCAAACAAATGTATAAAAAGCAAGCAATATGCAGGATAAATAGGAAGTTCTTAACAGAGGGAAGGCACTGGAATTAAGAGGGATTGGGGAAGGCTTCCTGCAGAAGGCAGTTGAGACTTAAATGACATAAATACATTTAAGGATGGTCCCTGCCTTCACAGACCTTACAATTTACCAGGGAGGATAGGATACATACATAGATATGCAACACCATACACAGATAGGAGAGATCATTCAGGCTTAGTGATATGCCTTTATCTGCACTAAGTGGTAAAATGAGCAAGAAAGCCAAGTGGAATTTAGGTAAGTCCGTTCTTGGCCATTAACACCTCACCCAGCTCCAGAAATTAGTCACCCCTCAAAGGAAATAAATGGCGTAAAAATATTGTAGTCTTATGTGAAACTTTTGTCCGCAGAAAAATGGTAAGATGTTGGTCTTTCGAAAACTGGAATAATGAGCCAAGAGGCAGTTTCCCAATCTCACACTGATTGAGCAGGTAAGAGGCATTACTTCTCATTATTACCCCTTGCCTCCTCCATACCTAGGACTTCTTGTCTGCTAAACCAAATGCTTATCTGCATATGTGTAATAACCTCCCAGCCTCCCACCCCACCCCTCAGTCCAGTAGGTAATAAGCCCTTAAGGACAGGGACTGTCTCCTTTGTCATCTTCAATTTCCCACCATAAATCATAGTGCTTTGAGTACTACAGACACCATAAATGATAGAACATAACCTATTTGAGCCTACAAACTTTTTATTTTTAATTTTTGTCTTTGTGTCCCCAGAGACTGGCATGGTATCTGGCACACAGCAAGTATAATTGTGTGTTAACTTATGGATATTTTAAATTTAATTATTGATCATAGAGAAAATTGAGGCCCAGAAAGTAACTAGTGACAGGCCCAAGTTCACACACAGGCAGTGAGGGGCAAAAGCCTGGACTAGATGCCAGTTTCCTAACTCCTAATTCAGTTTCCTTATGTAATCCCGGGCAGCATCAAACTCTCAATTAATTCAAGAGTCATATCTACCTTTTTGGATACTTTCATCTGTGTCTGCTATGAAATCCATAAAAGGGTTTTCTGGAGATAAAAAACACCTTTTCCTACCTTGAAAAATAGAGTTGACTCATTCTTCCACTGAGGGATGGGGAGGACTTAAATTGAGTCATCTATCTGGTTTCCTGCCCTAGAGATAAAAGCAACAAAGATTTCTGGCTAGTTCTTCTCCTATCCAGTTTTGTGTGTCAGAAAGAAAAAGCCAAGGGAAGGGATGATTGGAACATAACAACGTGGAGAGCTTATAGGAGAATCTATAGCAGGAAAGAAGGGATTTGGGTTGAGAATATTGGCTGATAAATGAAAAACCCCCTCCCACATCCCATCCTGCTCCCAAGAGGCAGTCAGTCTTCAAAAGATCGCCTAGGGCCAGGGACATACATAACATCTTAGGCTGCTGAAGTTACCCTGCCTAGTGGCCTTAGGAGAGAGCCTGATAGAAGAGAGACAGAGACAGAGACAGACAGACAGAGAGAAAGAGAGAGAGAGCGACAAAGAGGGAGAGAGAGATACACAGACAGAGATAGAGAGAGAGAGGGAGAGACAGAGAGAGAAAGAGACACACACAGAGAGAGAGAGAGAGAGAGAGAGAGAGAGAGAGAGAGAGAGAAACATGACAACTGCGGGTCCCAGTAAAAGCAGTACAAAGATAGATTTCACTTTACCTCAATTATATACATGTTGTTGTTGCTGATGTTGTTGTTTTTAACGGCAGTACAGAGTAGAACAAACCGGGAAAGTCCTCCTGCGGAAGGAGAGATTTGATTGTGGCTTTAATGAAACTAAGAAGCAAAGGTGAGGGAGCATGGGGGAACAGTCAGTGCAGAAGTAAGAGACTGCAGATGGAGTTTTGTGTTGGAATTAGTGCTGGTGCAGCTGGATCCCAGAGTGTGGGGAGGGGAGGAAGATGTAGGAAGGCTGGAAAGAGCCAGATGCTAGATACCCTGGCTAGACAAGGGTCAGATGCAGAAAGAAAAAAAAAGGGTTTTTTCTTAGAGTCTGTAACAAATCAGGTCACAGTACCCCCTCTTCATCCTGATTAGATTGTGGCTGTGCTCTTTTCCAGGGCAGTTGGGGGTATAGTGGATAGAGTACTAGGCCTGGAGTCAAGAAGACCTGAGTTCAAATCCAGTCTCAGACACTTCCTAGTTATGAGACCCTGGGCAAGTCACTTAACCCTGTTTTCCTCAACTTCCTCAACTATAAAATGAGCTGAAGAAAGGAAATCGTAAACCACTGTAGTGTCTTTGCCAAGAAAACCCCAAATGGGGTCATGAAGAGTCTGACATGACTGAACAGCAACAAATACTCTTTTCCATTTCAAAAAACAGAGGTAAAAGTGAGGGCAATTTCTCCCTCAAAGACCAGACCTCTGTGGCTTGGTATTTCCACTTGTCTCCCTTCCTTCTCTTACCTCAGATGCTGTGGTTCAGGCAGACAACTGGCCTTTCCTATAGTGTAAGAGAATTTGCAGGCACATGCAGCTGAGTTACTTCTCAGTTTGTATCATTTAGTTAGTTTCTCTTATTCTTAAACAAAACGCTCTAAGGGCTCCTGTTTTGTCCACAGACCCTTCCTCTAGGCCCTGACCCTGAGAGCTACAGTTACTCTCATCATTCTATTCCTACATGCACTCTCTAGGCCCACTTCGACTACCTTGGATAGACCCTCTTCCAGTCTCCATTCCTTTATAGGCCTCTGATATATCCCTTTGGCTTCTCATTTAAGCAATGCTGATGTCACGATAACCTTCCCCACCAGCTCAGCCCCTCACTGTCCAATAGGAGTATGCACATAGTAGGTGTTCAATAAATACTTGCTTAGTGCTATTTTTCACTTTCTTTCATTCTTTTTTTTTAAATTTGAGTCTCCTTGTACAAAATGACTAATATGGCAATACGTTTTACACGACTGCACAAGTATAACCTATATTTGATTGCTTCCTGTCTCAGAGAAGAGGGAGAGGAGGGAGGATGGGTGGGATAGAATTTAGAACTCAAAATTTAAAAAAAACAAATGTTAAAAAATATTTCTACATGTCATTGGGGAAAAAATAAAATATCATACTAAGAAACTAAATCCTTGCTTAGTAATCCAGGTTTCTGTCTGTCTCCTCTCTAGTAAGAGACATAAGCTGCCCCTTGAGAAAGCCTTGTGTCTTTGCAATGGAAAAGATACTGGCTTTGGAGTCAGAGCTCCTAGGTAAGAATCCTATATTTCCATATGACCGTAGTCACCCTAAGTAAATTGCCAAACCTCTCTGGGACTCAGTTTCCTAATCTACAGTATGAAAAGGTTGTACTAAGTCTGTCATCTATAGAGTTTAAGTCTACAGTCCCATACCAAGCATCACTCAATGCACAGCCAGCAGTTAAGGAACTTTGTGGTCATGGAACTCCACCTGTATAAGTAGTAGGAAAACCCACACCAATAAAATCATGAATCATTTTTAAGTGGGTGGGGATAGGGTCCAGACCTGTGATTTAATCGGTGTTATGAATTCCCATTTGGGGAAAAGGGCAAGAATCTAACAATGCAGTTGAGCAAAATAGTAGGCAATATGGTCTCAGAGAGTTATGTGGGGCATTGAGAGGTTAAAGTGACTTGATCACTTTGATTTTATTGATGAGGGTACTAAGGCTCAGAGAAATGACTTGCTTAAGGTCATAAAGCTAGTAAGTAGCAGAAGAAAGGCTTAAACTAGATTTTATGACTCCTAATCATCTATATCCTCTGCTATGTTCTCTGTAGTATCAGTGTTTCTCAGGACTATTGGCCATAAGCCTAGAGTGGTTAGCAGAGCCTGGGTCAGAAATCACTATATGAGAACTCACAGTGACAATAAGCAGAATCTTGAGAGTAAAGCACAGCTGTACCATGGATATAACCAGTCTGGAGGGCAGTTAGATGGGATAGAGGATAGAGTGCTGGGTTTGGAATCAGAAAGATTCATCTTTGTGAGTTCAAATCCAATTTCAGACATTTACTAGCTGTATGACCCTGGGCAAGTCACTTAAGTGTTTGCCTCAGTAGAAAAATCTGTAAAAAAGAATTGTAGAGGGAGTTATCAAACCACTCCAGGATCTTTGTCAAGGAAAAGGGATCATGGCAAGTTGCATATGGCTGAACAACAACAAAAACTAGTCCAGAGACAAAGGCAGGATCAGAAGGAAAAGACATAGGAAATAACATCTATCTAAAAACAAGATTCAGATTGGAGATACCAGACTAGGGTTCACAGCTAAGGGAGTTACCTGCCTACTAACCCAGCCACCTAGTTCAGGGTCCAAAATTCAAAGCTGGTGTCAAGAGCAAGAGTGGAAATAAAAGCCAAGCAAGGTGAGTCAGAACACCATGATGATAGGAAGAGGTTGTTGTAGAACCAAAGCCGGTTATCAATCTTTCTGCTTCCTTGCTGTGCATCTGTGATCAATAGACCACTGCCCAGTACAGAGTCAGCAAGCTGGGGAACATCTTAGACAAGGCAAAGGTTCTTGTCCAGGGGCTGAGCTATAAGAAAAGGGACAAGGTGTTGGTCTGGAGGCCAGAAGCACCATCACCTTTTCAGTCACCCAGACTCTCAAGTTCACACAAATTCAGTGTCATCTTTGAACTTCTCCCTGTCTCTGTCTCTCTCTGTCTCTCTTTCTCTGCCTCTTTTTGTCTCTCTTTCTCTGTCGCTGTGTCTGTGTCTGTCTCTCTCTCTCTTCATACCTAATCAGTCACCAAATCTTACTTTTTCTGTCTCCACAGCGTCTCTACAATCCAGACCCTCGTTCCCCCTCACCTACTTTATTGCAATAGTTTCATAGTTGGTATTCCTGACACTCCAATCCATCCAACACATGACTTTTGAAATGATTTTCCTAAAGTGTAGGTCTGCCCTGTCCCATTCAATAAACTCGAGTTGCTTCCTCTTAACTTTAGGACCAAAAAGAAACACCTGTATTTGGCCTTTAAAACTCTATACAATGCGGTCTCTTCCTACCTTTCTGGCAGTTGTATACATCATTCTTCTCCACTTGCACTAGGGTGCAGCCATACTCCCCAACTTCCTGTTCTGCTCACATGACCCTCCATGACCCTTCTGTGTCTTTGCCCTATGCCTGCTCTGCTTTCTATTCTTATCTCCACTTCCTGGAATCTCTGCTTTCCTTTGAAATTCAAAGTTCACCTAAATAAGAACCTTCTGTTTAAAGCCTGTCCTCATCCCTCCTTGCTGCTTCTGCTCTCCCTTCCAAAGCTACCTTCTAGCTATTTGGTATATGCTTTGTCTACATGTTTGTGCATGTTCTAGACCCCCTCCTCCCCTTTAGAATATGTATGCAGCCAGGTGGTACAGTGAATAGTGCTGGGCCTGGAATAAGGAAGACTCCTTGCCCTGAGTTCAAATCTGGCCTCAGGCACTTACTAGCTTGTGTGGCCCTGGGCAAGTTACTTGACTCTGTTTGCCTCAGTTTTCTCATCTGTAAAATGAGCTGGAGAAAGAAATGGCAAACCATTCCAGTATCTTTGCCAAGAAAACCCCAAATGGGGTCACAAAGAGTCAGATACAACTAAACAACAATAATATATATATATATATATATATATATATATATATATATATATATGTGTGTGTGTGTGTGCATGTGTATATATATATATATATATATATATATATATATATATATATATATATATATATATATATATATATATTTGTATCATGTCCTCAAAACCTTAGTGTAGTTTTAAGCTGTATTAGATTAAAACATGAATTAGCTATTAAAACTTTTAAAACGCACCAAGACTTTTGGGACACATTGTATGTATGTATGTATGTATGTGTGTATATATATAAAACATACATATATATACACACACAATAAAAACATGTTTGTGTATATGCATGTTTATCTGTATATTGATATATAGGTCTATATCACTATATAAATGTTAGGTTTCTTTCTTGGCCCAGATTCATGATTTCATCAGTATGGAAAACTCCCAATACAGAAACTTCCTTCCTAGATAGAGATCAGAAACTCACTTATAACTTTTAGTCTTGGAGAGTTGCTGGGGACGCTGAAAGGTTCAGTAACTTGACCGTGGTCACATGGCCAGTATTTGTCAGAGGCAGTGCTTGAATCCAGGCCTTCCTAACTCTGAGGCTGGGCCTCTTCCCACTAAGCAATGATGTATTTTGAACAGTTCTGATTGTTAAAATATTTTTGCTTCTTGGCAACTTCAAAGTTCCTACTTCTGCCCCCTTGGGCCAAGCACACATATCTAACCCATTCACAAAGGGGCAAATCCAATTCTTCTTGCAGGTGAGAACCCCCCCAAATATCTGGAAGCAGCTATCCTGTCCCCCTAGATTTGCCTCTTTCCCAGGACAACCCTCCAGTTTCTTCG
Organism: Phascolarctos cinereus; assembly: GCF_003287225.1. NCBI lineage: Eukaryota > Metazoa > Chordata > Mammalia > Diprotodontia > Phascolarctidae > Phascolarctos > Phascolarctos cinereus. Next base: position 303,194,081 of record NW_027556098.1, on the reverse strand, counting down.
TCTTCATGTGGTATGATCCTGAAGCCCCACCCTGTCCTGGTCCTTCTCCACCAAAACCCCTTCCAGCAAAGATGGAAGGAAAGTGTACCTGAAGGATTCAGGGAGCAATATAAATCAGCAGCAAGCCAGAACTGTCTCAATACAAATCAGCAGGTCATCCCAGAAATATTTCTTTTATTTCATTTTGTTTTCACTGTTTCAGCCAGAGCTAATTTTGCCCTAACAAACCTGACTGGTCAGCTGAGAGATTTTCTCAGCTAAAATCTCCTCTTTGTCCTGACCCAGGCCTCCTATCCCATTCTGATGGCTACCCCAACCACAAGGGTGACTGGGCTCTCAGCCCATAACCCAGGAAATATTCGTGTAGAAATGAAGCATCTATATTCAAGCCAGATTTGTGGTGAGGCTGTGCAAATTTCACAGGGTTAAAAAGTTCAGTTGATTTCCACAGCCCTGAAGGGGGGAGACTCCTTTCAACTTTTCCAAACCCCAGAGACAGAGATAACTTGTGAGAGCAGACTTGCACAGGAAATGAGAGGTGTTTTCTATTTCACAACGAGCAGTGCTATAAGGAGCTACATTCTCTGAGTATGTGAATGTTTAGACTTGGGTCCAGCCTGAATGTATACATGTGTGTGTATCTACATATATATATATATATATATATATATATATATATATACATATATATATGTATATATATATATACATATATATATCTATGTATATAGATATATATATATATACACATATATATATATGTATATATATATATATATACATATATATATATGTATATATCTATATACATATATATATATGTATATATATATATGTATGTATATATATATATGTATATATATATGTATGCACATATATATGTATATATATGTATATATGTATATATACACACACATATGTGCACACACATATACATATATGTGTGTATATATTTATTTATATATGAATTTTTTAAAAAGAGAAACCCATTTAATGGTTTTCCTTAAAGCTCAAACCAAAGGATGATAGGATCATAAAAGCTAGAAGGAAACTTAGGGCTCAATTAGTCCAACTCTCTTATTTTATAGATAAGGAAATTGAGGTGCAAGGAGGTTAAGGGCCTTGGGCAAGATCAAGCAGCTAATGAAGATCATGGGAAGGATACAAACTCAGGTCTTCTTGACTCCAAGACCTTCGCACCTTTAAAAATCCTTCTTACTTCAACACTTCAGGAGCATCAATCTTTAAGCCAAATGTCACCTAGGAGGTAGGCAGATATTTTATAGTGATAGCATGCATTTATAACATTTCGTGGTTTATAATCTATCAATAAATACACATATGTTGTATTGCAGAGGTCAAAAATTTCTATCACTTATTGACCAGCATTCTGAATGTACCAGTATGTCATAGCTATCATTTTGTGGATAAACCCAGGTGTCTGGGACTTTGCTAATATCAATTTTTAATAATATTTTATTTTTCCCCAATTACATGTAAAAACAATTTTTAGCATTTGTTGTTGAGGTTTATTTTTTAAGTTTTGAGTTCCCTCCCTCTCTGTCCACCTTCCTGAGACAGTAAGCAATCTGATGTAGGTTATTCATATGCAGTAATACAAAACATTTCTGTATTAGTCATTTTGTGAAAGAAAACAGAAAGAAAAAAAGAAGAAAAGGAAGGAAGAGAGAGAGAAAGGAAGGAAAAATGAAAGAGAGAGAGGGAAAGGAAGGAAGGAAGGAAGGAAGGAAGGAAGGAAGGAAGGAAGGAAGGAAGGAAGGAAGGAAGGAAGGAAGGAAGGAAAGAGGGAGGGAGGAAGAAAGATTGAAAGGAAGGAATACTGAAGAAAAAAGGAAGAAAAAAGAAACAAAGGAAGAATGAAAGGAAGGAAGGAAGCAAGGAAAATTAAAGAAAGAAAAGCAAAGAAAGAGAAATAGCGTATGCTTCAGTCTGTGTTGAGGTGCTATCAGTTCTTTTTCTGGAGGAGGATAGCATTTGGATCATGGTATTGTTGAGAATAACCAAGTCATTCGTAGTTGTTCATGCTCACTTTGCTCTATATCAGTTCATGTAAGTGTTTCTAGGTTTTTTCTGAAATCATCCTGCTTATTATTTCTTATAACACAATCACATTCCATTACAATCATATACCACAGCTACCTCAATTGATGGGCATCCCCTCAATTTCCAATTCTCAGCCACCACAGAAAGAGTTGCTATAAATATTTTTGTGCAAATAGGTTCTCTCACCCCCCCCCCCGCCTTGATATTTTTAGGATACAGACCTAGTAGTGGTATTGCTGGATCAAAATGTGTACACAGTTATATAGCCCTTTGGGCATAGTTCCAAATTGCTCTCAAGAATGGTTGAATCAGTTCACAAGTCCATTAACAACGCAGCTAATATTAATTTTGCATCGTAGAATAAGGAGAGAGGGACAGAACTGGCCAATGAGATCACAATCCTTTGAGCATGCTCTGTATGCTGGGAACCTGAATAGAGGCTTGAGGAGCCTGTTTCCTGAAATTTGTGATGGTGCATAATAGAGGGACCTTGCTCCCAAATCAGAGTGTGGGCAAGTATTATTTAACTGTTTTCTATCAACTTATTTTGTGGCAATGAAAAGTATTCAACTGGTTTTTGAGCCAGAAACAAGTATGCACACAAAATGTACAACTTGGTGAAAGCACTCTGTCAACCTGGCAACTTGTGAGTAAGAAGGAAGAGAGGGAGCAGGCACCACCGCTGGCTGCCTGACTTACTCTCCACTCCCTGGGCTACCATGTGGCTGTCAGCACTTCTTGTTTCTTCTTTCCTAATCTTAAAACAAAACACAGAGACAGAATGGACCAGATTATAACCTTGTAAATGTAGAGATCCAGCAACCAGCATCCATAGCAAAGTTTGCTAGTAGCCAGAGCAGCCTAGTCTTCCTGAGGAGTGACCTGCTTGACCCAATCCAGCAGTGAATGAATCTATTTGGCAGCTAAGATACCAAGTCTTGTAAGCAAGGAAGTAACTCACCCATTGGCTCTACCATAACCAGAAGAAAACTTGGTGGTACAAATGTTTACTAGCAACTCTTCTAAGTTTGAACTAACTAGAGAAGTGTGTCTTTCCAATATCAGAAGTTTTGGGGGGCAGCTAGGTGATGCAATGGATAGAGCATCAGCCCTGGAGTCAGGAGAACCTGAGTTCAAATGTGGTCTCAGACCAGACACTTGATACTTACTAGCTGCATGACCCTGGGCAAGTCACTTAACCCCAACTGCCTTGCCAAAAAAAAAAATTCACATGATCCAGTCTCAGATGTTTTTGTACTTTGGTTTTTCCTTTGTTTTCCATTTGTAAAAGCTAATTACTATTACTTCGTTATCAGTTAAGTCAAAGTCATGGTTATATTGAGGCAGTAAATCACTGGTGATCAACATTGAGGGAAACAAACCAGATGAAGGATCATGAGTGCTAGAACTAGAAAGCCATTCCTCAGTTCCCTTAGGGTTATCCTCTAGAACTCTGAGGGGAGCAGTAGCCTTGCTCTGGAGACCTGACCTGCCAGTAGGAAGCTTTGGAGAGTAGCTCCACAGACTATAGAGGCTTTAGTAAGCTGTATTGCTGGTTGGCATAGGCATTCATTCTTTAGCTACTGGTCAGCCCTAAATTGCAATGTGAAGATAAAAGACACGCTTAATTGGTGATCCTCTCGGTACTTAGCAAGGATAATCCTATCCCAACAGATTCACAATCTATCCCTGGATTTGTATTTGAGACTTTCCATCTTAGTAGGGTGTATCAGTGTTTACATGCTGCTGGCATTGCCTTAAAAAAATGCAGAGTAATGCTATCCACATCCAGAGAAAGAACTATTGAGTCTGAATGCAGATCAAAGCATACTATTTTCACTTTTTTTGTTTTTTTCTTTCTCATGGTTTTCCCCTTTTGTTCTGATTCTTCTTTCACAACATGACTAATGTGGAAATATTTTAATATGATTGTGCATCTATAGCCCACGTCAGATTGCTTGCCGTCTTGGGGAGGGGAGAGGGAAGAGAGCGAGGGAGGAAAAAAATTGGAACTCAAATCTTATAAAAGAGAATGTTGAAAACTAAAAGTAAATAAAAAATTTTAAAAAACAGCTTTGAAAACCTTAAAAAATTGCAGTGACCTCCATGTCATGATGAGGCCACAAAAGAGGGCTCTAGTGGAGGATCTGTTTAAATGTCTTCAAAAAAAATCTACAGATGAGTTTAAATGAGGTTTAAAGTAAAAAGGATAGAGGAAGGAGAAGACTTTTTATGTAAGTTTGCCAAGCTGGATATTATAGAAAGAAGATAATATCTAGAAAGGATAACTGTGACCTTGACTTAACTGATAACCAATGAAAAGCAATTAGCTTTTACAAATGGGAAAAAAGGAAGAACCAAAACTCAAAAACTTATGAGATTAGAAGCCCATAGGAGACTAAACCCAAGGAAAGAGTAATAGCAAAACCACGATATGTCATGCCTATACACAAATGCACAAAATTCAGACTATGAGCAAAATGAACTAGAAGCCCTAACCCAAGGAGGCAAACTTAACCTCACAGGTGTCACAGAGACTTGATAACAATAAAGCCACAACAGGAACATGGCTCTAAATGAAGTTTCTTCATTCAAAGTAAATAGGTGTGGGGGTGGAGAAAGGGGAAATGAGAGGGGACTCTGTATGTCAGGAAGGCACACATGCATGTAAGGAATCTCAGATCCAGAGGGAAAAAACATAACTTTATCAGTTAGGAAGAGTGGATTCATTTCAATTCAATTCCACAAGTGTGTAATGTGTACAGAGTACTAGTACTATTCAATATAAATCCTGAGGGAGATGCCAAGTTTCAGTAATAATAACAACTACAATAGTTAACATTTATACAGCACTTTAAGGCTTGCAAAGCACCCTACAAATATCATCTTATTTTATCCTCACACCAACCTTGGGAGGTAGGTACTATTAATATCTCCACTTTACAAATGAAAAAACTGAGGCTGACAAAGATTAAGTGATTTGTCCAGGATCACATGGCTAGTGAGCGTCTGAGGACAGAATTGAACTTGTCTTCCTGACTCCAATTCTAGCATTGTATCTACTATGCCACCTTACTGCCAGTAAGATATAATACCCACCTTTAAAACAGCCTACAATTTAGTGGTATGTGGCAAAGGTCCCTTACTTGTTGAATGTGGATCTTTAATAGGTTGATAATGGAGTCACAGCCTTTGGCTATGCCCTACCTATGGGCATCTGAAATGCTAATGAATGATGGGAAATTGGGTATGGATGGTCAAGGCCCAGCTTGAAATATGGAGGATATAGTCAAAGAGTTCACGATGATGGACAAGAGAGGAAAGTCAAGCATGCTTTGATGTCCATTCAGATTCGAGGAGAGTAAATTTCAGAGGGTTCAGAGAAAAGGTGGGTAGGATCTTGTGACCTAAAATTTCTAGCAAAAAGAGCTAGAAGCTCACAAGAATGAAATTCTGAAGAAACTAGCAAAAAATTATCCTGATGAGGAGGGGCAGGAAGAGCTTCCTAATGTGCATGATGTGGTTACATGAGGAATTCATTGACCAACTCAAATTTTAAAAGGGCATGTACAGGAGATGGTAACAAGAACAAGTGGTTGAACATAAATTGAAAAGAATAGTAGAGTCATAAGAATTGTATCAAGAACCCAAAATAAGTCCTGCAGTTAGTGTTAAAGATGGCAAAAAGAGTTTCTGAGGCTATATTGGGAGGAGGCAGAGAGCAAAGAAGGGATAGGACCACTGATTGCTTAGATTAGTTGGAATAAATGATAAAAAGAAGAGAGTGAGAAGGATGAATTGCTGGATTCTTCTTTTGTTTTTCTTCATTCTTCTAAGTAGAGTAATCTTTAGTGTGGGAAGGATAGAACAAAAATGGTTAACAGGTTAAATGGTTAAAATTGAATAGAATTGTAGAAGTGGTAATTACTTCCATCTACTCTATATGTATCTTGAGTATACCTAGTTATACATGAGATCGGAGCTCCTGGAGGGCCTTCCTCTGTGTCCCTACTACTTAGTACAGTGCCTAGCACATAGTAAGCACTTAATGAATTCTTGTTGACTGACAGCTAGGTAGTGAGCTGACCAATAAACTGTATCTTCAGGATATTGAAGAAACTTAGGCAACCAATCACCAAATAAACTACATCCTGAAATATGAGAAACTCCAGGTGTAGAAACTCTCCTCACTGATGAAGAATAGCAATTGGTCTACAACTTAGGGTCTTACAGAGTTGCCTAGGACACTGAAAGTATAGATGACTTGGCCATGGTCACACAGAGGGTGAACATCAGAAGCAGTATTTGAACCTGTTCCTGCCTCATTCCAGGCAGTCTTTTTATCCTTGATACCATACTGCTTCTCTGATAGTTAATATATAATAATATATTATATAATATATAATATATAATATGTAATATATAATATATAATATATAAAAATATATAAATATATAAATATATAAAAAATAACACTAATAGCATTAAATTGGTATATATAGTGGTATAAAATTAGTTATGTCTTTGATGATTTAAAATACATCATATCCAACTTTTTGTTACCCTGTTTGGGGTTTTCTTGGCAAAGATACTAAAATGGTTTGCCATTTCCTTCTCCAGCTCATTTTATGGATGAAGAAACTGAGGCAAACGGGTTAAGTAACTGGCCCAGTATCACATAGCCAGACAGTGTCTAAGGCCAGATTTGAACTCAGGAAGATAAGTCTTCCAGATCTAGGCCTGGCACTCTACCCACTGTGCCTAGCTGCCCACAAATGCATATACACAAAAGCAAAATAGCAAATGTAACTTCTGTCTGTTATATTTGAAAGCTCGTGAACAATAGAAAGAAGAGGATAGAGTCTACAACCAAGCTAGGCAATTTGACCACTAGTGCTGGAAAGATCTGAGGACCTAATTGGTAAAGGGATAGTTTCTGAGCATTTAGAAAGGGAAGGTAAAACCCAGAACATCTTCATCAAGAATAGATCAGGCCAAATGAAACTCCTTGCCTTTTTTTGGTAAGGAGCTAGACAGACTGGTAGATGTTATTAACAAAAGTCTTTCATAGTATCTTTGTAGACAAGATGGAGAGATGGGGCTAGATGTTTTTAACATTTAGAAGAAATTAGAAAAGATTGAATCACTGAAGTAAATCACAAGTAGTTACTAAAAATTCCATATCAACTTGAAGGGATGGCTCCAATGAAGTCCCCTGCAGATCTGTCCTTGGCTTTTTGCCATTCCATGGTTTAATCAATGATTTAGATAAAGGATTAGATGGTATGCTTGTCAAATTAGTAGATGATAGAAAGTTAGAGGGGATACTTAATACATTGGATGATTGAATCATAACCCCAAGAGGGGCTAGATAGGTCAGAACAATTAGCTGAATCAAATAAGATGAAATTTAATAGGGAGAACATGAAGGTCTACAGGGGGTATAAAGATTCAGCTACACAGTGACAACATGGAAGTAGCCTGCTGAGACAATCGTACTTATGAAAAAGATTTGGGTGGCATAATGGACCATAAGCTCACTATCAGTCAACACTGTGATATGGCAGTCAAAAAGGCTAATGGGATCTTGGACTGTATTTAGAGAGACATGGTGTCTAAAAAAGGGGGCACGGCTGATCCCACTGTACCTGGCCAGATCACATCTAGGGAATTTCGTCAAATTTTCAAAGCCACATTTTGCTTTAAGCTAGAGCACATCCAGAGAGGAGGGGTATGTTGTGTGTATGTGTATGGGGGGGGGGGTTGTTGGGGGGGTGAGAACGTGCCATACAAAGAGGTAACATGGTGTGGTGGACAGAATGCTGGACCTGGAATCAAGAAGACTTGGGTTCAAGTCTTGACTCAGATACTTCCTGAGACCCGGGATAAATCACTTAACCTTTTAAAGCCTCAGTTTCCTCATCTGTAAAATAGGGATAATAATATCACCTACCTCACAGGGTTGTTGTGAAGATCAAATGAGATAACATATATAAAGCACTTTGTAAAACTCAAAGTGCTGAATAAAAGTTCATAATCATTGTTGTTGTTATGCAGAATGGTATTCCTCATCTGTGAAATGAGGAGGTTAGACTCAATGATCTCTAAGCTTCCCTCTAGATTTAGCCCTGTGATCTAATGACCCCAAAGATCAGTTAAAGGATCTGGGGATGTTTAGCCTGGAGAATAGAGATACTTGAAGTGTTTGAAAGGCTTTAGCTTTGGAGGGAGGGAGAAGTCTTTTGCTTTAGCTTTGTTCTGTTTGGCCCCACAGAGGAGGAGAGGAAGAGAGAGAGAGACAGAGAGACAAGAGAAAGAGACAAAGACAGAGAGACAGAGACAGAGAGATTTAGACTATGTAAGGGAAAATGCCCTAACAATTAGAATTGTCCATGAGTAGGATGAACTGCCTCTGGAGGAAGTCAGTTTGCCTCTTGCTGAGGGGCTTCAGGAAGAGATGGGAGGGCAGCTTGTCAGCAAAGCCAAGGAAGAGATTCCTTCTTAGGTTTAGGTGAGACCGGGGCCCTCTAAGGTTCCCTTCCATTTCTGAGATTCTATGATCCCGGCCCCCTGCTCCTGCTCCCCCTCGCAAAGCTCGCTGTCAACACCCTTCCCCCAATACCCTCTGTGAATACAGAAAGTACAGAAAGGCTGAAGATGAGGCAGCAAGTGACTTGTCATCACAAAGTGCTGGGGGACTGGGCTGTGGGGAAGAGCTGTGGGAAACGTTCCCAGCTGCACCAAGTCAAGATGTCTCCTTGGAGTCTCCCAGCATCTTTATTACAATCTCATTACATACCGTTCTCTCTCATCTCATTTAGCCCAGCAGGAATGGATAATGCTAAAAGCAGGCAGAGGCTTGCTTATGCAGGCTGCCCATTTCCCACATCTGGGGCACGACTTTTTTTTTTTTTTGGATTTCCCTTTTATCAGCTATGGACACCTGTGTGTGAGGTGGGGCTTCAGCACTCACTAGCTACATGACCCAGGGAAAGGCACTTGACCTCACTGTTAAATAAAGACCCATTCCTGATGGGAAATATGGGGACCATAATATTCCCAACAACTACTTTTTATAGAATTTCTGTGAGGAAGGAGCTTTGTAGACTGTGTTTTATAAATGTGAATTGTTGTTGTTGTTATAGTTATTTCAGGTAGATGGGCCTGGGGTCAGGAAGACCTGCATTCAGATCCAACTTTAGATACTTACTAGCCGTGTGACCCTGGGCAAGTCACTTAACCTCTATTTGCCTCCTTTTCCTCATCTGCAAAATAGGGATAATAACAGCACGTACCTCACAAGGTCTTTGTAATGATCAAATAAGATAATAATTGTAAAGCACTTGGCACAGTGCCTACCACATATATAAGTAGCACAGCAAAGTCTATATAAATATTAGCTAAATATTTATTATTATTATTATTATTATTATTGTAAAAAGATTCTTCCTTCCCACCAGGTGCTAGCCAGTTTAAAGTCCAAAGTACTCCACTGACTTGTCAGAAAGAAGTATTCTTTCTACATGCAAGTCAGAAATCGGAAGTCTGTGAGCTGTTTTCCTGGGCATTTTTGTGGCCTTACACTAATAATCCATTGTTATTTATTAAAGAATAATTAATTAAAATAGAAACCTACCAATGCCTGCCTAAAGTGAACTTCCACTCTGCCCTTTCTTGCTGCCAGGATATGGTGGCCTCTCCAGCAGTAGCCTTTTGCTATGATCCCAGAGTCTCTGTCTTCTTCCTTATGGCAATGAAGGTCCCATTGAACCTATTCCAACTGAAAGGCTCATACTTGCTGCACGTGTGATTTGTAGTACTTGTTCCAAGTGGAAAAAATTTCCATTTTGAGCTCAGCTTAAAATAGAATCTGAAATACCTTACTCTCAGCTCACCATAACTCTGCTATTGGGTTTCAGTATAGCCTTAAAGAGATAATTTGAATGTTCCTGGCCTCCGTTTCCTCATTCATAAACTGAAAGTAACAGCACTGACTTCCCTTAAGGAAAGGTCTATGAGATCAAATTGTGGTCATTCTGCAGTATCTCCCAAGCAACAAAGGAAATTAATTAAAAAGATAATCTAAGAACTAGCTTATTCCCACAAAAAAAATGATCCTTAGTTGGCATGGTGTCACTATGAAGAAATATCGAGATATAATCTTTGTAATATTTACAACAGTAAATCAAAGATGTATTATGGCACCACCCACCATTTCCTAATTAGTTGGAAGTATCTTTCTCATGGCTGTATTCTTGTAAAAGTAGTGAATTCCCAATAAAGCTACCCCTGCAAAGAGTAGGTGGAACTAAGTGATTGGTAGTAAACTATGGATATGAATGGGATCCATCATAAATTAATTTTATAGAGATATTAACATAGCTCAGTCAAACATATCAGTCTCCTCCATTCCATGTAAGTCCTGATGAATGAAGAAATGAATGAATGAATGAATGAATGAATGAATGAATGAGCATTTATTAAGCCAGGCACTGTGCTAAGTATTGGAGACATGAATAGAAAAACCAAGGCAGTCCTTTTCCTTAAGGAATAATAGTAAAAACAACATAAATAATGGTATTGGTGTGAATGGAACGGTATTTTGGTCAGGGCAGTCTCAAGCATAGTGAATGTAATCATAGAACATTTGACAAAATGATAAACCATTTCCAGGAATACTATTATTGATTTGATTACTGTTCCTGGACCTTGTAGTGGAAAGAAGAGGATTGTATCAGCTTGGTGACATCTTGTGAGAATGACCAAGTGACAGGAGATTAGGTGAGGCTAGAAATGGTGAATGATCCCTGGTCAGAAGCCAAGGGACCCTCGATGGTTAAGTAGAATGTTGATGAACCTGATTTGTGTGAACAACATTTGAGCAGCTTAGATTTCAGGTTATATAATTTTTCATCACTCCTGCCCAATCCTATCTCTGCTTTCACCTTTACAGGGTAGCAATTAGGCAATGAATGTTATTGAGACATAGCTCAGATCACTGAACGATCAAATGCTTGGCTCTCAAATGTTTTTGCAATCTGGTCCCACTGACTCTAGCTAGCCCGATTACTTCCTGTTGTGCAATTCAAATCCAGTTCCAGCCAGAATCTCCTTAGGCTAAACCTAAGGCTGTGAATAATCTAGCTGTCATCTACCTACCAGCCTAATCTTACATTATTCACCTTTAAATGTTTTATATTCCAGTAAATTTGGTTTATTAGCTGTTCTTAGAGCTCAATTTTCTATCTTCCACCTCCATGCAGTGGCATAAGCTGTCCTCTTACCCGGAATGTGCATCCTTCACTTCTTAGAATCATTATCTTCCTTCAAGAATCAGCTCAGAAGTCACTTCCTCTCCAAAGTCCTTCCTAATCTTCCTAGTTGTTAATACGTTCTCCCTCCACAAATTTCCTTTCATTTACATACCTGTGCATGTCTATCCCCTCAGCTGGTGTAAATTCCTTGAGGTCAGACACTGTCTCATTTTTGTCTTCGCATCCTCTGTATGTAGGGCTAGATTGCCTTTGAGAAATTGCACAGTATTTTTAATGATCCCAAGCTTCTCTCTAAGACAAAGGCTCATCTTTTTGCAATCAATATTCCTCCAGAGATATTGTCATGGAATACCACAGTCTTCAAAGAGAGAGTCACAAGTCGCCCAAACAATAATGGAGGAGTAGATAGCAGGTGCGAGGAGCATGTTACCAAGTCAAGTCAAATGAAGGAGCACTTACTAATCACTAATGCGCTAGCAGTGTGCTTATTGCTGGGGATACAAAAAATGCCCCCCAAAATGTCCCTACTCTCAAAGAGCTCACAGTCTAACGGAGGGGACAACATGAAAACAAGTACAAACTATATGTGGGATAAATTAGAGATAACTAATCCACAAAGAGAAGTCACTTGCATTAAGGGGAATCAGGAAAGGTTTCTTACAGAAGGTAGAGTTTAAGCTGATACTCAAAGAAAGCCAGGGAGGCCAGGAGATGGAGATGAGAGAGGAGAAAATTCTAGGCATAGGGAGAGCCAATGAAAATGCCTGAAGTTGGGAAATGGAGTACCTTATACAAGGAATAGTAAAGGGTCCAAGGTCACTGGATCACAGAATAGGTAGAGGGGAATAGGTATAAAAACACTGAAAAGGGAGCCAGACTATAAAAGGTTTTAAATGCCAACCAGGATTTTATATTTAATACTGGAGACAAATAAGGAGCCACTGGAGTTTAATGAAAAGGGGTGCTGGAAATCATAGCAATAGCAATCAGAAGGGGAAAAAAAAGGAAAAAAATAGAAGGAAATCAGAATAAAGAATGAGGTAATAACATTATATCTTTTTTTCAGATGATGTGACAATCAATATACTTGGAAAATCCCAAAGATTCAACTAAAAAGTTAGTTGAAACAATGATTTTAGCAAAGTAGCAACATAGAAAGTAGTCCACATAAATCATCAGCATTCCTCTATATAACAGACAAAACCAGGAAAGAACAGATAGTAAGAGGCACCCCATTTAAAATAACTCTAGGCAATATAAAATACCTGTAGTATACCTGCCAAAACAAACCCAGGCATTATATAAGCAAAATTGTTTAAAAAAAAAAAGAAACTCATACAAAAAACTTTTTATACACCCGCCCAGACTCATACTTTAGGAAGATCACTTTGACAGCTGATGGACTGGGCATGAGGTGGGAAGACCAACCCATCAGATTCTTACAGTAGTCCAGGTATGAGGTGATGGGGGGCCTGGACCAATATGGTGGCAGTGTCAAGGCAGAGAAGTGAATAATTTCACAAACAAAAAGGATTTCATTTTAGAGTGTATGACCTAAAATCAATGGGCTGGTTGGTCATGGAGCAAGAATGGGGGATAATCAATGTTCCATTGGTTTCTATGCCACATCAAGAGAGGTAGGGGAAGGCTCTCAGCACGCTAGATGGACTTTCTGTGGGAGATTTAAAGGGAAATGTGGACAAGAGAGACACAGGATATAAAGGCATGGATGGCTTGTGTTCTGCACCAATGGAAACAGAACTTATAATATTAAGTATCAAAGACAGGTTCCAATTCAAATCTCTCTTGGCCTTGGTTCCAGTGATCTTTCCACTAAACCATGCTGTTTCTCAACCTATAGACTAGATGGGAAAATATTTGGAGGTAGAGAGGCCAGTAGTTCATGAACCTCATACTTTAAGAAGCCATGACTTCATCATCCTTCCACTATTGTAGATCATGGCCCTACTAGGCCCCAGTCAATGGTCATGAGTTGTCATGGCCAAAAAAATTAATCACCTGAAGGCCAGCCTTCAAGTGATGAATGAGCCTCTCTGAACTTAGCTAAATCAGTCTTCAGACAGTCATCCATCACCAGGCCCATATTTGAAGCTTTTCCAGCTTGGTGGGACCTGCCAAAGCTTGTGTTTCTCTGGCATAGACTTCAAGAGCCCAGGGTCACCTCTATCCCTTAACCAGGTGTCAGAGAAGAACTTTACTGCAGGGTTGAAGGGAATGAAAAATGTGGAAGTAAACAAGTCTGCAGCAGTGATTAATTACTCAAAAAGAGAGTGACAAAAAGTTGGAAATGTATTAGAAGTTAAAAATGTAATCAAGGCTAGGAGAGGTGGAAAGATGTAATTTGTGAAACAGTAGTTTGTTTTCACAGATTATGAGAAAGATTCAGTATTTTATTGTATTTCAAAATTTTTGTGGTGGGCAAGGAATGCCTCGGAGCAAGTCCAAGTCGTAGGAACTATATTCATAAAAGTTCTTGGGCTTTTTCCTTCACCTCTCCCTTCTCAACATCCCTGTACCTTCATCCTCCTAACCCATACTCATAAATTCTTTCCAAGACAAAAAAATATTCTTGCAAGACTCAAAACAGAATTTATCATGCTTTGTTCTTTGTCAGCCCTCCATTGATTATTAACTCACTAAATATTTACCGTAGCTTTTTCAAGGCAAGAATGATATGAGTTCAGATCTATTGGGCCACACCACTAGCATAGCAAGGTGTGTTACATTCTGCCTTTACTCACTGACTTTAAAAAAAAATCTCAACTTCCACTGCCCCTCTTTTAAAGCCAAATCCTTTTCCCTTTCCTTGTATTCTGTACTTCAGCTTTCTCACACTTAAAAAAAAAATCGATCAAAACACATATATTGGGGACTACCGGCCAGAAGAGGGAAGTTTCAACCTGGAATGTTGAATCATAGGGAGGACTTACCAAGAATAAACAAAGTACCCCCCAGTGCTTGTGTGAAGTGTTGGTTATCAGGCCTAGGCAAGAGCCAGGATGGAATGATATGATCCCGACCCTTGTATGTCTACCTGTATATTCACTGGACCTTTGAGATTCCCTCACCTTGATATTTTGAGAATAATAATAATAGTTTACTTCTTTTTCACTGTAAGTAGTTGATTGAGGGCACAGAAGATGTGATCACGGGAGAGCCAGCGGGGCCAGCCAGTGATCTTGTGGTTCAAGTTGAAAATATTTTATCCTCAGACAGTCTTATTGGGTTGTGGCAGGAAAAGTGACCAGAGGGCAACTCAAGAAACTTTCTATTTGACAGTGCCCCAGGAAACTGCCTCCTACCTGTTTACCTTCATTCTTCACCTTCTTTTCTTTCTGCCACTACATATTTGAGTTCTCCTCAGCACCAGATAGTCAGGAATAACCTTTTCATGATTTGCCATTATCTGCCTGTCTATTCATTTCAGAATAAATCTTGTGGTGAGGGAATCATGAAATATATATGGCTAGTAAGCTATTTCTCTTTTTAGGATATAGCCCTTCTACTCATTTTAAGTTTGGAGAAGCCTAAAATGTTAATGGAAACTTTTTTTTCCTTTCCTAAGGCCAACCTGGAACAGGGGTAGTGACCACCAACACTACATCACTATGGCCATGAAGTAGTAAATTATAATGAAGGACATGTAAATCTAATTTAAAGTCTTTTGAGAGAAAATTTTCCATTTCATTTAAGGAGGGACAATTGTGACTGACAGTAAAATAGAATTCCAGAAACTCAGAACAACCTTGAATGGAGATGGAGTGGGTGTGTATGAGGAGATAAGTTATAAGAAGGGTCCACAGGAGGCTAGGGTCAGCACAAGAACACTGAATGCTTAGGAGAGCCTTACCCTGGGATATAGGTAATTACAGAATCAAGTGAGCAAGGTAGAGAACCAAACCAAAACAAAAAGTGGGCAGAAGTCCAGGTTTGAGGCAGACTGGCATGCTAGAGATTAAGACCCTTACCATGTCCCATGATCTGAAGTGAGTCAAAGGTCCAGAGATCAAGGTAGCAGCTGGATTTTCTGAGGCCTCTCACTCTGCAATAAAATTATTTATTCACGTTAAAGAGATGATTGAGTATATGTAGTGAGGATGAACAAGGGTCATGGAATATATGAGCCTGAAGCTCAAAGGAAAGATCAGAATATTCATGGTTTCCATTGTAAGGGTAGGAAAATGTGGATGAACTAGAACACCAAAATAGAAATGAGATAGACCAAGGTAGCTTTGGTTTATTGAGAGAAAATCAAAGTTCTAAGACCAAATCAAAGTGGAGAAGGGAAGGAGCAAATAGGTAGACTAGTCCAAGGAAGGCAAGTGTCTAGAGTCCTGGATATCAGCCCTGGTCCTCAGGAACCATAGTCATCAGAATCCAGGCATGATTTAAGTCCTGGGCTTTTCACTTAGATATCTTCTTGCTGAATACGGTTGGCTTTGAGCTAACAGGTGCATATGAGAAGTAATAGCCACACTGAGCTACAATTAGGTACAATAGTCCACTTTAGTCCTGGAAAGCAAATGATGAAATACACTTTCCTCTTCTTGGTTAAGAGGTGCAGTCTACAGGATGTTGCTCTTGGACATGGTCACTTTGTCCATTTTTATTTTTTTGCCAGGGAAGTTTCAGTGAAAGGCCAGGGTATCAGAATACGCCTGTAACATAAAAACAGGCATCGACATAATTTGAAAAGAAAAAGGATTTATTGCAACAACTAGGAGAGTAGGAGCACCATGTCTTCAGGTTTCTGTTGTTTGTTCTTCATTTTCAAAGAAGACCAATGTCTAATTCTTACTTACAACATCTGTAATGTGAAAATGTTTAATAAGAATGTATATGTATAGCCTATATCAGATTGTGTGCCATCTTGGAGAAGGATGTGGGGAGGGAGGGGCAGAAAAATTTAAAACTCAAAAGCTTATGGAAGTGATTGTTGATAATTCAAAATAAATTAATTTAAACAAAGAGAGGAACCAGGAAAGGACTTTTCAATTTCCTCCTTTCATATTTTGGAAATTGAAGTTAGGATATTAGGGACTAGATCTGTGTAATCATTAATATAGGGGACTCCCAGGTGAGAAAAATCTCTTCTACAGATGAAAGTCATCAGCATCTCTGTATCTCATAATCTTAGAAAGCCGCCCAGAATGATAAGAAGTTATCTGATTTGCCCATGGTCACACGGTTAATAAATGTCACAAGCAAGATTTGAACCCAGGACTTTTCTCTCTACTACACCAACCTGCCTTTCTTGTTAACCTTTAAAAAATATATTGTTAATCTTTTAAAATAAAAAAAACAAAGAAGACCAATGACATCACAGGGTGATGTCTTGACTCACATGTGAACTGAATTTAAGTGAGGCAGAGGTGCACAAAGTCACCAGCCTTACTCTCTTTTCCAGAGTCATCAAAGTCCAGGGGCAAGACAAAAGTCACTGACAGTGGCCCAGTATGCAGTGGATGACTAAGCTCTAAGCATTCCACAATCCCTGCTTCAGGTGCCTTAATGGCTGTTGGATTAAACCATTCTCATCCGCCCATTCAGCCAATGGCAGCCTTCACTTACTTGGGATAGATGTCCTGCTAACTCACCAATGGATTTGAGGCCCGTTGGTTGCCATAAACCTGGTTTAATCTGCCTGCTGACACAGTTTACCAGAGCGTGGCCAATGTGCATACTGTAGCTTCTTGGAGCCACAATTAAGAGTTGAGTGTAGGTAGACACCAAAGGTGGGTAACTTGTCTCTGCGTATTCACACAGCGAATACACAGTGAAGGGGAAAATCCAGAGGAGATGTCAGAGAAATCATAGGATGATAAAATGGTAGAGCTGGAGAGGCCTTAGACATCATCAAAGAGCATGTTACTGGCAGTGCTATCTTAGGCCTATACAGCGTTAAAGCTAAAAGGGACATTTCTGATCATCTAGTCTAGGTGAGGAAACTGGGGTTCGATGAGAAGTGACTTGATCAAGGTCACCTGGCTATTAGAGAATCTACATCTCTTATTCTCATTTCAAGCACATTTTCCCATAACAAGACATCTCCCTTTCTGCAAGAGGAAGGATATATATTCCCTAGTACAAATGGGGAAAAAAACACTGAGATGCTCAATTCATTAATTCTTTAAAAATCATCCCAACTCCCAGGGTAGGAAAACATAAAAATGGCAATTAAGCTATGCTATGATGGAGATATTAATAAGGGAGCTATCTTGAGTGTCATTATCATATTCTGTTGCATACATTGTGCTCTTACTGACTGTGCCTCCCTGCTTTGGGTTTTTAGGAGCCAACCCCTTTTAATTCTCTAGCCCAACAGGATCATCCTTCCTCTTATTGGCCTGTTGAAACTCTCCCTGGAAGCTTAAAAATACTCCACTGAGCCCAGGATGAAGCCCGGGTCAAAAAGCCTGGTTGAAGCCTGCAGTTTAATAGTCTTGACAATAATCTATGTCCTTTTTCAGTGTCCCAGGGAGACATAATGATATTAATAGTGACAGCAGCAGGCACTGCAACCATTGCTGAATTACTGCATATCTCCCATCAGAATAGTCTGGTTCAATGAGAAAACCAGAGACTGCAAAATGCATCAATTACTGAGGCCAATCGGGATGGCTGAGAGAGAAACCTAAGGGGGCACCGTTTTTTTTTTCTTATTGCTTCATCTGCCATTGAGAAGTTTATTAAAATTATATATAATAGAACTACGTGGCTGGGAGATACTTTGGGAGGGAGACCCATTAGATGATAGCTCTCTTCCAAGTAGAACAGCCAACCTAACCCTTTCCAAAAGGGATATAGAAAAGTAGATTCCAGCATTTGAAATTTTTTCTTCCTGTTTAACCTGATTACCTCCTGCTGCCACATAAGTCCATTTGGGATGTTTCCAAAATCAATGAACCATCTGGTCACCATGTTTTACATAAAAACATTTCATGTACTCAAAGGATCCTTTTTTTAAAAAGTCTTTTCCCTTCCTCCCTTCTTCCTCCTCCACCTCCAGTATTCTTGTTTATGGGCCAAAAAAGCACTAGTTTCTTTGATCTTCCCCATGTGAGTTAAAATCTTAAAATCTTATTTTTGTAGGAGTAGAAACAAGAACCTAGAGAGTAAAATGACTTATTCAGGGTAGTACAGGTTTCCTCACTTCCTTCCCAGTTATCTCTCCATTATACTTCATTATTTCAACTGCTTTGCAGTATAATTAATATATTTATGTCTCCATGGCTTGTGTCTCCAAACATTTCCTACCATTGTGACTTGCATATCACAGAATTATTTGTTAATCTAATGATGATAGAAATCACCATGCCATGGAAAGAATTTAAGCCCCAGATGATGTACTATTTTATTTCTAATAATATTTGATAGATAAAACTCTGGCTGAGCGAAGCGATTCAGGTCTGGATTCAGAGACCCTTAAATAAAAGTCTCTTATGCTTCAAGTTAGCATTTATCCATTTTTATGAAAAGAAATGCTTTATCCTTTCAATGAAAGTGAGCAGTCTTTTCAGTCTCTTATCTCTGGAGCACAGTCATGGGAGCTCTCATTTTGCACATTATAAGATATTGATAATTTCACTGAAGGAAGATACAGCTTAAGAAATAAATATAAATGAAACATCTTTATGTAAAACATGGTGACTAGATGATGCATTGATTTTGGAAACATCCCAAATGGACAAAAAAAGGTAATTCTCCTAAATTTGATGCCCCCCAAATCGGAAGTTAAGTCTACCTGGAGACCTTGCTATTTAAGAGAATCAACCATGAAGCATGAGAGGTAGTATGAGGTAGGCAGTGGAAAAGAGAACTAGACTCAACCTCTAGAAGACCTGGGTTCGAGACCTGCCTCTGACCCCATACTGGTGGTATGACTCTAAGCAAGTCATTCAACCTTTCAGTGACCTAGGCAACTCTCTAAAATTATAAATAACAGAGTAAGAGCTCATTTACATTAGTAGAGACTTTCCATACACACACACAAATAGAATATCAAGGGGAGGAGGAAAGGAATGATCATTTAATAGAGTGCCTTCTATATACCAGTCACTGTGCTAAGTGATTTACAAATATCATCTCATTTGATCCTCATGACAATCCTGGGAAGTAGGTGCAATTATTATCCCCATTTTACAGATGAGGAAACTGAGGCAAAGAGAGGTTAAGTGACTTGCCCCAGGTCACACAGTTTGTAAGTTTCTGAGGTTAGATTAAACCCAGTTCTTCCTGACTCCAGGCCCAATGCTCTACCAACTGTGCCACCAGCTGTCTCTAACAAATTAAGACTAAACAAAGACTATGATGAATATTCTTCCAATTATAATATAAAATCACCATGTCATAATGAAGTCTGAAATGGAGTAGGAGTCAGGAAACTTGGATTTGAATCCTGACTCCACCATTTCCTAGCTGGATGACTTTGGATATTACGTCTATTTTAGAGCCTTGGTTTTGTCATCTGCAAAATGTGGATCATGATAGGTGCACTATTATGTCACAGTGTTAGTAAGAGGTAAATATATTACAAATATACAAAGGATCACAAAAAGGTGAACTATTAATATTAGTTTGCTATTTAGATGCTTTATGATTTCATTACTTTGGTTGTTCATAACAAAAAGATTCCAACCCATTCCTACCTATCCACACTCTTTTCTGTGTCCACCCAAAAGTTTGCTGCATTGGTTCTACTCTATCCATTTTTTCCCCCCGATATCATAAGAATGTCAGTGTAACCCTTGGGATGTCCATGAGTTACCCTTCATTCTTGCTATACAGCCAGTCCATTTCCATTTTAAATCATACATTCCAATGGTATCCCTTACTCTAATTCTTCAAAGCTCCTTGCTTCCTAAATGTTGTCATCTACTTGTATCCACCATGCTCCTCTCCATTTGTCCCTAGTAACCTATAAACTGTGGGCAGCTAGGTGGTGCAGTAGATAGAGTGCTGGGCCTGCCTGCTGTCAGGAAGACTCATCTTCCCGAGTATAAGTCTGGCTTCAGACATTTACTAGCTGTGCGACCCGGGGCAAATCACTTAACCCTGTTTGCCTCAGTTTCCTCATCTGTAAAAGGAGCAGGAGAAGGAAACATCAAACCACTCCAGTATCTTTGCCAAGAAATAAACACAAAGAATAAACAAAAATTCCAAAACTTACTTTCAAAATAAATATATAAGCTACAAAAGAATAGGCTATGGGAGATACTACTAGATGGTAATTTGTATGAAACAAAGTTTTGGGGAATTTCAAGCTCAATATGAGTAAAGAGTGTAAAATAGCAGCCAAAAGATCTAATGTGGCCTTGAATTTTATTGATAGAACCATTGGGTTCAGAATAAGGAATGGGATACATCTGCTGCAATTTGCCCTGGTCAGAACACATATGGAATATAGAGTGATTTAAATTATTAAAGCTTAAGTTTGCACTATGACTTTGGAGACTCCCTGTATATGTTCAGTTCTGGGCATCACATTTTGGAAAGACTTTGACCGATGGAATGTGGCCAGATGAGAGTGACTAGGAGAACAAAAGAGGAAAAAAAAGTATGGTTTACAAGAATCAGTGGAAGAAAGGATGTTTTAGCCTGAAGAAGAGAAGATAAATTTTGAAGCACAGGGAGGTTGTCTTCCAATTTTCAAAGGGCAATCCTAAGGAAGAGATACTAGAATAATCCAAGAGAAAAAACTGGAAACAATTAGTGGAAGCCACAGAGAGATAAATTTTGTCTTAATGAAAGGAAAAAATGTCCTTAGAACTAAGCAATCATTCCAAGATTGAATCGGTTATGTTGGGAGATGGTGTGGTGGATTCCTAATTATTGGAGATCTCCAAATGAAGATTAGATGACCAAAGAACTTCATAGAGCTCCAGTCTGAATGGAACTCCAAGGCCATCTAGCCTAAGCTAGACATGAACTCTTTGCTCTTTAATATACCCAACAAGGAGGCATCCTTCTTGTCATTTATGCTCTATCCTGTTCAGATATGGCTTTTGAGATCATTTCTAATACTGAGAATCTTTGAATAAGTGCAGGTGACAGAGAAATAATGCTCTAAGAGGTTTGAGGGGAAGGACAGTTACACTCTTAGAGATGTTAAGAGAGGAGAGATTAAGGAAGGAAGAAGTGGATGAGGTAGGAAATACAATAGAGGGATCAAGAAGATGAAGACTAAAGAAGGATCCTTGTATTTTGTGTTAAGGAAATGGCAGGGGATCTCTAAGAGTCAGTGTGACATACTGGAAAGAGCATTGGCCTTAGACCCTGAAGGGCTGAGTTGGGTGTCTTTGAGTAAGTCACTTCAATAAACCTCAGTTTCCTCATCTGTAAAATGAGGATAGTAATACTTGTGTCATCTACCTCATAGGGTGGCTATGGCAAAAGTATTTTTCATAAACATTCTAGATACATATGAACTATTATTAATTCTATGATTTTGAGAGAGCCATACCAGCCAAATGGTAAGGATTGAAACCAGATTTCCAAGGATTTCTTTCAATAAGTTAATGGATGATAAAGAATTGGTAGCAGTGATCATAGATAGCACTTGATAACTGACATGAAAAAAGGTAGAGATTTGCGCAACCACAAATCCAGGGGATGACAGGGAAGGGCAGGCTGCAGTCTAACTCTGAATATGACAGATTGCATGTGGTTAACTTCCCTACTACAATGGAGAATTATTTTCTAGCTGATTTAAGATAATTTATATTCCGTTCATAACAGAAGACAGAAATCATTGTAGTGATGTTTAAAACAATATTTTAGGGTGATAACTCAATGAACTCTGAAGAGTAGCATTTCTTGAGAAATTAATTTGAGGGGTACAAACCTTTGCTGACAGAGTTCAGCAGGTTTCAAATTTTAAATACCAGAACTGTGATTAACCTTGCCAGAGATGAAATGGCTGACGTCAAACAATACCAAATTATACCCCTGCTTGACCTGCTATTCTCCTGAAGGCTCCCATTACTATAGAAACCCATAATCGTTCAGTAGGCACAAATTGAAAGCATTTAATAAACCTGTGATTATAATGTGCTACATAATTAGACCTTTGATGAGAGTTTAAAATAATGGGACTCATACCAAGATGGAGCCCGGGCCACTACAAAGGCAGAAAGCACAATTAAGAAAGCGCTTTGTGTTAAGTTTGTGGTTGGTGGTACTGAATGAAGTTTCTGACTCTTTCTTGAGTGTTATTACAAGGGTCTCTCAATAGATTTAACTCATATACACGATATTAGAGAATAATCCCACTAGATGTCAAAGACATCTCAGAATGACAAAGTGCTCATGTACACTGGGGGTGCATGATAAAGACTTTTAATTAACTAAAGGAATAGATTTGGCCTTACATATATTCAGCCCTATAATAATATAAATTCCTTACAGTATAAATCTAGAAATTAAAGTAGAATATTTTATAGACTTAAGTAGTACTTTTTAGGGTACTTTACCCTTGAGGGGGTAAAATAATATGTGTAATACCAACCGGGTAAGTGATTTACTTAGTGGATATACTTGGTGCAGGAACTTGCTGACCACTTCTTTATCTTTCTCCATCTTTATATTTATCTATATCTTTATATTTATTTATATCTTTATCTTCATATCTGTCTCTATGTTTATCTGCCTTTGTATTTGCTATATCTCTATGTTTATCTATATACTCATATTTATTTATATCTTTATTTCTATATTTATCTATATCTTTATATTTATTTAAACCTTTATCTTTATATCTATCTCTTTATGTTTACCTATGTCTTTATATTTGCTATATCTCTATGTTTATCTGTATATTTATCTATTTCTTTATTTTTATATTTATCTATTTCTTCATATTTATATTTAAGAGATTCTTTCCGGTCCTCCAGTGCTCCAAAGATCATTGACTTGGCAGGTGTGCTGCAGTTTAAGTAGATCCTGGAATTAAGCGAACACAGTGGACCTCAAGTTTTAAAGGAACTTTGTGGACATATTCCTTTATAACTCAAGTCCATTTCAGGTGATGAAGGCAAAATGGTGGATTAGCAGGAAGATGCACCAGGGAGCTTCTCCCCATCTCCCTCCAAAGAGATCTAGAAAATGCACCGCAGTGAATCTTGATCAATAAATCCAACAACAACAACAACAACAAAAACCATAATGAGTTATTTTTTCTAGGCCAAGTTGGCATAGAGAGGCAGATAGAAAGGTCTAAGGACACTGGGAATGGAGTCTGGCCAGAAGCATAGAGAAAAACAAGGTAAAAAGAGGACCCAGATGCAAAAAAAAAAAACAAAAAAACAACCACTTGATCTTTCTGGGGCTCTTTTTCCTCATTTATAAAATAAGAGTCTAGACTAGATAATTTAATATAAGGTTCTTGTCAGCTCTAACATTCCGGT
Source organism: Phascolarctos cinereus (assembly GCF_003287225.1). Classification (NCBI taxonomy): domain Eukaryota; kingdom Metazoa; phylum Chordata; class Mammalia; order Diprotodontia; family Phascolarctidae; genus Phascolarctos; species Phascolarctos cinereus. The sequence goes on along the minus strand of NW_027556098.1, from coordinate 303,170,317 downwards.
TTTTTAAGTCTTCTTTCTAATGACATTCCTGAAAGTCTTATTATCTGAAAGGGCATCATGGAGTATCATTTGAAAATATAATCAAAACTGTTATCTGGATAATCTTTGGATATTTCTGTAGTCAAGAGCTTTGTAATTGCAGAGAGGTCTATTTGTTCCAGTCAGTGGGTTTAAGGAGAAGGAGATTCTGCTAAGGGTTAGTCCTTAAGTGCACTTAAGCCAGAAGTATACAGTGAAAGCAAGAGAATTAGCCTTATAATCCTTGTGGGGTTGCAACAATTGTTGGTAATTCAAAAGGCAGTAGAGAGACTTATAGAGAATGCATAGAAGCTGCAGTATGTCATCCATGGCAACTTGGATGCAAAATGTGGTGCACAATATCTGAGTCAAAAAGTGTTAGATTAGAAAAGTTGGGAGACCCAAGTAAGAGGAAGTGATAACATGTGGACAGGCTGCATGGTACACTGGGACCCATGCAATGACAAAAGACAGGAAGGAGGAGTTCTATCACATTGGATAGAGGTCCTCTGGTGTATACATGGGCAAGGACAAGAAAGCACAGGATTAGAAGAGGAGGATGGGGGCTGTGAGCTCCATTATTGGGGGGTGGAGGTGGGATACCAGTATATGACCATGGGATTCTTTAAAGTATGAGAGTACAGGTACACAACCTATAGACAGACTTCTTGATAATAAGACTGCTTTATAATGACATTGGTGGTGCAATGGATAGAGCAATGGTGTTGGAGTCAGGAAGACCTGGTTCAAATCTTGCCTCAGAATCTTGATAGCTGTGTGACCTGGGCAAGCCTCCTAATCTCTCTCAGCCTGAGTTTCCTCATCTGTAAAATGGGGATAATAATAATACCTATCTCTCAAGGTTATTGTGAGGCTCAAAACAGATAATAGTTATAAAGTACTTTGCAAACTTTAAAGCATTATATAAATGTTAGCTATTACAACACTCTAGCAGTTCTCACTAATGAACCTAATTCCACATCGCCGTTACTAATGCATTCTGCTGGGCACAGTATCAAGAGATGAAAGGAGCTTTCTCCTGTTCCGTGTCTCTAGTCACCCCTCCACTCATACATCAAATCTTGCTATGGCTTCTTAAGCATATTCAAGCAGTTTTATATTTTGTCTATATCACTATTATTTCAAGAGGAGGTGCTGCTTCAAGTGCCAGCCTAAGTATAAATATGAGTTTCCCAAGAATTAAAGGCATTCAAAGTGGAATGGAGTGCCTTGTGAGGTAGTGATCTCTCTATCACTAGAGGTCTTCAAGCAGGTGTGGTAGGATCCATTTGTTGGGGATAATGGAGAACAGAGCCATGCATCAGGTATCAATCAGATTGGACTAAATTACCTCTAAAGTCTCTTTTAGTTCTTAAATTCTATGGGATTTGCCCTTATCTTATAGAAAATAGGGCTAAATGAATAGCCAGATTAACTGCCAGGACAAATGTAAATCCACTCTTAGAGACACTTTCTGATAGTCATTCCAACCATTCTGATAGTCATTCCACAGGCAATGATTGGATAGAGGAAAAGAGGATATTGTTCACAGATAATTAGACAGAGGCTTATCAGAGTCCTTCTCCCAAATTGTATAGTATTTCCCATGCTTTTAGGATTAATAAAATATGTGCTGGCTTGAGGTTGGTAGACAGAGAAGTTTCCCCAAGATTGTGACCCAATAGTTCTGAGCCAAGTCCTCTCTTGGGTAGGCAAAAGAGTAGCAGCATGATTTCCTCAGTATGTTTGATGCACACTTCCCACGGGACTAGTTATCAGATGCAGATGCAGAAACTCCAGAGTTTAGGTCTCTGATCATTGGTGGAGTGTGGAATACAGGATCTGATAGGAATTAGAATGCAAGACGGTTAGTGTTTTCACTGTCTTAGCTGTGTGGCTGCTGATGGGGGGAGGGACTCTATTCTCATCTAGCTACAGTTAATCCATCATAGTTAATCCCTAAAGGAGCCATACCACCATCACAGATTTTACATGCCCTCTTACCTCTGGAAGTAACTAACTAACTAACTCTCTCTCTGTCTCTTTCTCTCTGTCTGCCTCTGTCTGTCTCTCAGTCTTTGTCTCTCTGTGTGTCTCCTGTCTCTCTCTGTCTCTGTCTCTCTCCCTGTGTGTCTTTCTCTCTTTCTCAGTCTGCCCCTTTCTCTCCATCTCTGTCTCTCTCTGTGTCTCTGTGTCTTTCTCTGTCTCTGTCTCTCTCTCCCCTCTGTCTCTATTTCTGTATCTGCCTGTCTATCTGTCTCTATTTCTGTCTCTTTCTCCTCACTTCCTGTTGCTACCCCTCAGTCCTAGTCCCTGCTGCTCTGCACTCAGAATGTGAAACAAGTGGACAGAGTTAAGGGGGTGTTATATCTGTATAGCATGTAGCTATGACCATGAGAATTGCTGAGGTTTCTACAATGTTTTTGAAACAAAGCATGAATCAATTTCATGTCTCTTCCTTTTCATGAGGAGACAGGAAGGCAATATAAGATATGGAGCTTCCAGGTTAGCTCTCATTCCTGGGCTGGGAGACAAGACAGAAAGATGAACTCTATTTTAGAAAAAGTTTCAGCCTTTGGAAAGACCAGGTTGAAGGACAAATGGAATATGTAATACGTGTTATTAACAAGTAATGCTCCTGCTTTATTACCTTTTACACATACTAATTAAATTGCTTAGTAAGACGTGATGACTCCAGGGTAGGGGGTATCTGGGTGGTGACTGTGAAGAGGAAGGTTACAGTTGTGGAATGGAGGCTAAGAGGTTTGATTGGTAGACACATTCACATTCTTAGATTAACTATCAAAACCCAAGCTAGCGTAACAGTGGGGAGAAATACTGTATGAGTAATAGCCAGCTGCCCTTAAGGTCTTGACTGAAGGTACAGGTAACTTGGCTAATATAATGCCCCTGGTGCCTACATATCATTGATTTCAAAGCCATGAAATAGATCACACTAAGATGTATGGTGTAATGAAAAAAATATTTGGAACTTGAATGCAGAAGACCTGGGTTCAAGATATAACTCTGACATATGCTAGCTGTGTGACATTGGTCAAGTCACTTCCCCTAATCGAAGTCTTAATTTCCTTATCTACAAAATGATGGTGTTGAACTAAATAATCCCTAACATCCTTTCCTACTCTAATATACTGTTATTCCATAAAACTAGATCAATAAATGAGTGTTTCTTGAAAATAGCCACAGCAATAACAATAAAAACCTGAATGACTCAAAAATTCTTTTCACAGCAGAGGAAAATAACATGGACAGGTACGCTGGAAATGTTCTTGAGGTTCTGAATAATAAATGAATGAATGGAAGTCATTTTAGATGCTTACGATGTGCCCAATATTATGCTAAGTCCCAGGGATACAGAGGAACAAAAACATTCCTTGCCAGCCATCAGCTTACATTCTAATTAGATAGCACATAAAGGGGAGTAATGATCAGGAAGGAGTATTTTGGCTTGGAAAGTTACAGAGATAGTGAATGGAGTCATCAGAGGATAGATTTATGCACCATTTCCAATAGCAGAAGCACCATTGATTTGCTGATTATGGCTCCAGAACTAAAGGGAGCCGGGGGAGATGGAAGTGTGGCAGCAAGGCACAGTATTCCTTGATGTTGGCAGAAAAAAATGTTGTGGACATAACATGAGACATGGCCAGAGTAGTTTGTTTTGATAGAGTGGACCACATGTGTGGCACTCACCAATAAGGACCTGGGACCCCCCCTGGAGAGTTCTGGGGCTGAGATGGTTAAGTTTCCCAGGGCATGGCCTCTGGTTCTCCTCTGCACTATACTGTATTCCCATCAAGGTCAATGAGAATTCAATTAGAATCATACCTCTGAGACTAGAAAGGACCTGCAGAGGCTCCAATGCTGTGGGTATAGTGAATGCTCAATAAGTTTTTTATCTATATTTAACCTTGGAAATCATTTTTAAAACTTCAAAATAAAAATATGGCAGATTGCAAAGTCTGTACAGGAGCAGTTATGGTGTAAAGGCTAGGGAACTGGCCTCAACAACATGGAGACCTGGGTTAATGTCCCTTTTCTGACTCATACTGGCTGGGTCTCCCTGGATAAGTCACTTAACCTCATTGCTCTAGCCAGCAGTGTCAGACTCAAATAGGAATGGATACTTTGAGCCTACATATTGACTAAGAAAACCACAAATTAACATTGTCTATATTTTATTGTATTTTTATTTCTTTTATTATTTCTCAGTTCTCAATTATATTTTATCTGGTTCAGGCCTTTTGGTAGTTTTGCTGCTAGATGCAGCTGGTGGGTGATAAGTTTGACACCTCTGTTCTGGGCAGCTCTCTAAGACAGAGCTTCTTAACCTGAGGTTCATGGACCCCCAAGTGATCTGAGGTAAGATATCAGGGGATCTGTGCATTTAAGTTGGAAAAAAAATCACATCTCTATTTTCACCAATCTCTAACTGAAATTTAGCATTTCTTTCAATTATGACTTTTTTAAAAAAAAATATTATTCTAAGAAGGGTCCACGGGTTTCACCAGACTGCCAAAGGGGTTCATGATACAAAAATGATTAAGAACCCCTTTTCTAAGACTGTAAGTTGCAGCAAAGGTGCTGACCTGAGTTGGTAGGAATTTTCTCATCTGGGAGTTCCTTACATCAATTAAATTACAGATCCAGTCCCTATGCTACAAAATTTGTATTTGCCCCATCCTGGGTAACAAACCCACTCCCTCTCCCTTTCTCTCTCTCTCTTATGTTTTCCTCCTTTCCCAGAAACAGACTTAAACAAGCAATTAGTAGACCTCAGGAAAGAGATCCTTTCCTAGTCAGGACTGCACATTAGGCCAATATTTTATTTGTATGACTCCCCAGTAAATGCAATACTTAATAAGATAATTATACAAAATCTTCAGAGAGGAGATTATGGCCCAGCGTCTTGATCCTAGACTGTAATGACTAAACTCTGTACTCTTTTCCACAAAGGGACCTCTCTTCCTGATGATCTGCTATCCATATGCTTTTTCCTGTGGCTCCCATCCAGGGCCTGACTCTCTCCCTCCCTCTCTCTCCTTCCTTCCTTCCCTCCCCTCCTTTCTGTCTCTGTCTCTCTCCCTGCCTCCCCCCCTTAGTCCCTCTTTCTTCTCTCTCCCTCCTCTCTTTCCTCTTTCCTCTCTCTCCCTTCCCCCTCTCTCCTCCACTTTTCTCTCTCCTCTCTCTCCCTCTGCCCTTTTCTCTCCCCCCCTTTTTTCTCTTCCCTTCCCTTCCTCCTTCCTATCCCTTCTCCCCCCCGCCTTTACTCTCTGCTTCCTTCCTCTCCTCTCATTCTTTCTGTCTGTCTCCCTCCCACATCCTCTCTCCCTTTTCTCTTCTCATTTTCATCGTTGAGGCCTCCTCCTTTTCTTCCTCCTCCTTTTTCCTTCTCCTCTGGTCCACAATTGCCTTGTCTACTTTAGGTGATCAGGCACCACCTTAGAAGAAACGTATTTTGCCTTTTCCTGAGGACCCTATTAGAGCCTTTGAAATCCTTCCTCCCCTGCAAGACTCCCTCCCTGGGAAGGTCTGGATGGGGTTTCTATTTGTTTTCTTTTGAGAGCCACACACCCAGGGAAAAGACAATGTACATATCAGTGTTAAAAATGTGAGCACGAGTTATAGGTCCTTGGAGAAGAAAAAGGTGTTCTAACTTGGTGGCCAGTTTCCTGGATTCCTTCCCCTTGGTCACCCTTCTTCTCTGCTGTTGCTCTTATTGAAAAAGTTTCCAGAGTGTTTTTGGTTTTTGCCTTAGGAGGTGACAGAGCACTTCCACCCAGTCACACTCCAAGAAAGCTGATCCTAATCTCATTACTGTTAACAGTTCTGGGACAATGGGCAAAAAGGAAAAAAAAGTGTTAAGTGCTTCCTCACAACAAGCCTTTTGGTTTGTTGGAGTAATAGCTTTCATTCAGGAGCCTTATCAGTTATAGAATCATTCAGGTGAGAAGAGCAGCCTTTGAAAGGTGGGAGAGAGTAGAAGAAAGAATTTCAGTGTTTCTATTGGGTCATCTTCATTGGTAGCATGTCTCTGCTCTGCTGGATGAACTCTGGGCAAATCACTGAACCTTCCCATGTCCCTTGTTCTTTCCTTCATTCTAGTGCTATAGACACAATCGACGATTCAGTAGCACACTAAACACTTGTTGAGCTGCTGGCATGGACAGATGGATACCTGAGTGTTCTTCCTTTCTGCTATCTTTTTGTTCTCTACACCTAGAGCCATAGGAGCATAGATGTAGAGTTAGGAGTGACCTTGAAGGTTAGCTAGTCCAACCCTGCACATTACAAAAGAGGAAACTGAGACCCAGAGAGATTTAGTGATGAGAACAGCAATAGGCATTTGTATTTGAATTTTCAGAAATAGTTGTCCTGATGACTGCCAGTCCCAGGATCCTTCATGGGAAGGTCTTATTTTAAATCAGATGATTGCTTGCTTTTCTTAGTAGAATCTGAGGCCTCTGAAATTTCACCCAGGGTCTGCTTCTCCAGGCAGGTATATTCCCAAAGCTAATGGCAGATACATCCCTGAGGCAGCTTTAGGGACAAATGCAGGGAATGTATAAAGTTGTTGTAAGGCTGAATTTTAATCCCCCAAACACACTTCAGATATTCCCTTCCTTATCCTTTGGTAATTAATTAATGAACAGATCTCTGGTGAGGAAAGGGTTTTTCCCTTTTCATGGGTCCCCCCCCCACTTTTCATGGGAGGGAGCTCCTTGGCAGTATTTATCCATATTCATATGTATTTTGAATAAGACTCACAGCCCCAGATATTCCAAGTTAAAGGGTCTCCAATTAATTTGTTCTGGCTTAGTTTTAGGCCCTTGTGGAAAGATGGATATGAAGTTTACTAGAACTACAGAAAGAAGAGGGAAAATTAAGGAGCAGAAAATTAGGGTCTTTTGTCTTTACATTATTATTTACAAGTACAATGGGAGACTGTCAAGGAGAGCCCAGTTGTGTAAACCTACACTGGGGACCGATATGGATGCTTGGTGAGCCTGCTTCTGGGCATGATCCACAGAAGGCCTTGATCTCTACTTCGAGTGTTGTTTGGCTGCTGAGCTAAAATTGGCTGTGTGTGCAGAAAACATGCTCCCTGGCCTGGCCTTTCATTGGCCAGTCCCTCATTACCCTAGTCAGTGGATTTCTGTGTAGGAGCACAGAGCTTGGTGTCTGACCCTTGAGTCCAGGCTAAAGCTAGTTGGCCATCATTTGGGACCCAGAGGAACTGCCAGTCAGTTCACTCCAGTTGAACTAGTTGCTTTGATACTCCAAGCCTCCTTCTGAATAGAGTCACTGGCTGAAGCAGATCTGAGTTGAGAGAAACTGAGGTCTGCTGCCCTGAGTAAATGGGAATTTTGATATGGTGACAGGGCAGGAGCAAAGGGAAGAGTAATAGGGGAGAGAGGCTATTGTCTAGGAAGGCAGGCCTGGACAGCACACAGTAGTGGGAGGCTCCAGGAAGCCAGAAATTATTAGGATGGCACTGAATACCTAGGGGGAAGGGGAATGGCAAAGAAAGCGAGGTAGGAGAATGTTACAGATCTGCTTTGAGGGCTTCATTATTTTGCCTAAGGCTGGCCCTGAAACAGAACGTAGAATTCCACATATATTTGATTTTGGGAATGAGTCAACATCTCTAAAGGCAGCTGTTGTTTATAAAATAGCTGCTAATGCTAGATTTTGTGATGACCCAGAAGTAAATGAGAACGTTCTCTTACCCAGACAGTTGTAGCAAGAGGACCATGTTCCTGCCTGGAAATCTCCTAGAGCAGAGATGGGGAACCTATGGTCTCAAGGCCACATATGGCCCTCTAGGGCTGCACTTGAGGACCTAGAGGGCCATATGCAGCCTTGAGGCCACAGGTTCTCCACCCCTGTCCTGGAGCGATGCCCCTAGAATATACAGACAGCTCTCTTGTACACTCTGGTACAGCTGCTACTTTCAATTTGACTCATTCTGGAGTCAAAGCAAAGTCTTCTCAGCTATCTAGGGACAGGTTTAATAATGACCATTTTTCATTTTTGATTTCCTATTCTCCTGTGTCTTATAAAACTTCCATTCTTTTCCAACTGCTTCATTCGGACTATCAGCTGCTCCTATTCAAGAAGCTCTCAATTTGACAATCCATAAGCAGGCTTTAAAACCGAGTGTCTCCCCATTACTGTCTTGCAGAGAATCATTAAGTTGTAGAATTGGAAGAACTCTCAAAGGTGATCTGTCCCATCTCCTGCCCAAAGCATGCGTTCCCTCGTCAAAAGTCCCTATAAGCAATCATTCACCATCTACTTAAGGGAGAGTTTTCATTGTTGTATAAATTAAGTATATTATTAAGAAAAATAAGTCTAATTCTTCTTCCATATGGCAACCCTTCAAATACTTAAAGAAAAACAATCATTTCCTCTAAGTCTTCTTCCTTCCATGCTGTCTGAGCATTCCCAGTTCCTCCAATGGATTCTCATGAGGTTAGGTATCCAGTTTTCTCACCATCCTGATTTTACTCCTTTGTTCAAGTTTCACCTTGTCAATGTCCTCTATTAATACAGTATACAGATCTGGATGGTATCTGACAAAAGTAAAATAATCAGTAGGACCATCCCTTTGTCTATTATGGATATTTATTTTTCATCCAGATTTATGATTTCATTGGTATAGAGGAAAACTACCGATGAGGAAACTCTCTGAGAATGCAAATCATCTCTGGTCTTCGAGCACTGCCTAGGGCACTGAGACCATAAATGACTCACCATCCAGCCAGTATGCTTTAGGAGAGGGACTTGAAGCAGGATCTTCCTAAGTGAGGACAGATCTCAGAGTTGTCTGCAGGACCATGCCTTTATAATCATAACTGACTTTGCTACTATATTCTAAGGTTTACAAATCACTTTTCCCACAATAATCTCAACAGACAGTCAGAATAAATATTATTCCCCAAATTTTGCTAGTAAGGAAACTTAAGCTCATAAAAGTGAAGTGACTTTCTGGTGGTCACACAAATAATTAATGGTATAGCTGGGATTTGAACCAAATTCTCCAGAATCTCAGTTTAGCTTTAGTTCTTTGTTTAAAAGTCAAGTCTCCAGATTCTCCTGCCTTCACTCTCTTTGTACAGATTGCTAGATTCCAAAATACAGCTTTGATCTTGTCATTCACTTGAATGAATTTGGAAATTGGGGTTGGAGCTAATTAGAGAAAAAGTTTGGCATTTATTTTTGTAAGTTCTGATTATGTTCCAGAACATACCCTTTTGACTGCCTTTGAACCCAGAGAGAAAGTGAATAAAGAAATGAACCTGTGGGGTGTGGGGGTAGGGTAGGGTGAGGGGGATGATGGTCCTAAGTGCACCCCATAGCAACAGAACTTTATATACATTTAATATGCTTCTAGCCTCGCACTCTGCACACCCACACACCATACTTCATCTCATTAATTGGTGAGTCTGTCAGCATATTTTTGAATCTTAATTTTGTCACTCAATATATTAGTTTTTCCTTGTAGCTTCTTATTATCCACAGATATAGTACATGTACTGGCTCTCTCAATCATGTGAGGATCATTTGAAATAACTGGAGATATTTAAGCAGGAAAATAAAAGACTCAAGAGGTTCCATCATTGTATGGGAAAGACTGCTCTATGGAAATAGGATTAAATTTGTTCTGTTTGTCCCCAGAAGGCAGAATCAAGAGCAATGAATAGAAGTTGTAAAGAGACAACTTTAGGCTTGATGTCAGGGAGAACCCATTGAAAGAACTGGGAATGCTCAGACAGCATGGAAAGAAGAAGACTTAGAGGAAATGACTGCTTTTCTTCAAGTATTTGAAGAGTTGCCATATGGAAGAGGGATTAGACTTATTTTTCTTAATTACATACTTAACCAAACTTCCTAACAATTAGAACTTTCCAAAAATGGAATGGGTTACTTTGGGGTGTATTAGTGTAGCACAGTGCCTGGTACACAGTAAGTGCTTAATACATGCTTGTTCCCTTCCATTTCCCTTCGCCCTCCTTGTGAGTTTTCAAGTAAAAGCTGGATGACCACTTGACAGATGTTATGAAGAAGATTCTTTTCGGGTATGGTTTGACCTAGATGGTTGCTCAGGTCCCTCCCAAACTCAAATTCTGACATTCAAAATCTGTGATTCTCTGATCTAAATCCTTGATAAACAGGTTGAACAGAACAGGACCAAGAACAAATCCCTTGGGGCAGATAGGTGGCACAGTGGATAGAGCACCAGCCTTGGATTCAGGAGGACCTGAGTTCAAATACAGCCTCAGACACATAACACTTACTAGCTGTGTGAACCTGGGCAAGTCACTTAACCCCATTGCCTAACCCCCCCAAAAAAAATAGAATAAATCCCTGTGACACTCAGGTTTGTTTGTTTTTTTAGTCCTCGATGTCACTAGCTAGCATGACTTTGAGTAAGTTATTTAACCTGTCAAAGAGGAAAAATACCTGTGTTCATCACAAAGCTGTGGTATCAAATGAAGTAATGCATGTGACAATGCTGGCTTTTTAAAACCCGAAAGACTCCTCGGACATTAAATGGTTACTGTCAAATAACACTTTGATGATGTAAAAGGTTAGAGAATCCAGGATTACATCTCTCGTGAATTTTACTAAGGCTTAAAAAATTAAGGAGGAAAGTTCTCTGGGCAAAATGTGCCTTGGACTTGATTGAATTGATGTGTGAAGAAACTTGAGAGATGCAGCTAAGGTTCCCTGACCCTTAATAAATTGTTCTTTCCTTTTTAATTTTATAGATGATCAGCGTGACCTCAGAGGACTTAATCACAGGGTCCTTGAAAAGAATCAGGCTCTTTCTTTCTGTGGCCTAGAAAGAATGTTTGATTATCACAAGTAGATGCACGCAAGCAGCTTCCAAAATATTAGAAATCCCAGGGGGATTTCTAATATAATTTGCCATGATTCCAGGACCCCTGTTTTTTTCACCCAGAGAAGGCTAAATGTTCTCTAATGTGATGAATTTATTAGGCATGAACTACTTAAGACAAGGAGAGTTTGACTTTAGAGAAAGGAGAAAATGCTTGCCTGTAACACTGGAAACTCCAAGAGAATAAGCCTAACCTTTCAAATATTCATTTTCCTCCTCTATAAAACATGGGAAAGAGCTTTTGCTCTGTCTGCCTCGAAGGGTTGTGTAAGGAGGCAATTTGGAAAGCTTTTTAAGGGTTATTCTCCAATTCTCCACCAATGACCTCTTGAAAGGTCCCTTTCAACTTGAAAGCTAAGATCCTTTGATCCAGTAGATCTCTGATCTACAGTTGTCGCTCAGTCACTTCAGTCAGGTCCAACTCTTAATGACCACATCTGGAGTTTTCTTGGCAAAGATACTGCAGAGGTGTGCCATTTTCTTCTCCAGCTTATTTTACAAATGAGGAAACTGAGGCAAATAGGGTTAAGTGACTTGCCCAGAATCACACAGCTAGATTTGACTTCAGGAAAATGAGTCTTCCTGACTCCAGGTCTGGCACTCTATCCATTGCACGGTTTAGCTGCCCTGTGACATGCAGAGACAGAGATAAGAATTCATCTGTACCTGCCCATCCTATTCCATTCTTGTCCCTGCTCTCCCATCACTCTACCACAAGGTCACCACCAATGTACCCTAGGCCTTCCTCTAGAGCTCTTGACATAGAGTGGATACCAGTGTGAACCCTGTGCTTATCATGCTCTCTCATCACACCAACCGTGAAACCAAGTCCAACATAGACGTGATTTATTCGTATTTATATCTGTTGTTGTTTTGCTAAATCTCACTTGGCTCCCGTGAAATCCACCTACAAAAACGGGAGCTCATTCTAGCTTTGGTGACATCTCTTGGTGCTCCGTTCCTTAGGCCTAGTAGGTGGAGCAGAACCCACTCAGACCGTGCTGGTTTTTCTCACATTTGACTGAGTTTCAAGGAGGCAGGGGAGAGGGGGGAGGGGAGGGCTCTGGGCAACCACATGTTCTGAATAAACATCATCATCATAATAGCAGCTAGCATTTATATACCACTTCAAGGTTTAAGCACATGTTCTGTATATTCTATCTTACTAATACATCCTCACAACAATCCTGGGAGGAATATGCTATTGTTATCCTCATTTGACAGGTTAGGAAACTGAGGCTGAGAGAAGTGAAATGATTTGCCAGGGTCACAAAGCCAGTAAGCGTCTGAGGTCAGATTTGAATTGGGTCTCTCAAGTACGACGTAGTCTCCAGAGCGAAATCACGACCTCTTTGGAAGGAAGGAGAAACAAGCCTTGAAAAAGAAGCCCTGAGAGTAAAAACCCCCACTTGAAGACCATGACAAAAAGCAATACAAAAAATGATCCCCCTACACAGTGGCTTATATATTATCACTGGGAGCCAGTGAGCTCCCTGGGACACTTTATCAAATAGCAGCGAGGTGGCCTAGCACATAGAGCCTTGGGCTTCAAGTCAGGAAGACCCAAATTCAAAATCTGCCTCAAACACTTTACCAGCTGGGCAACCAGCCTTGGTTTCCTTACCTATAAAATGGAGATAATAGGAGCACATACCTCAAAAGGCAAGGATCACTTAGGATAACATGTGCCAAGTGCTTTGCTAACTTTACAACACTGTATGCATGTCGACAAAGATTAGGCATCAGTAAGTCATCGTTAATAATGATCACACTTTTAAAGTAGTATTATAAGGCAAGAGATTTCTATGATCAGAAGAGAAAAAGGCGACTGACTTCAAAATAAGTCGAATGGCTAATATGCAGAAGGGCATGTAGGTGGAGGAGTGGTTAGAGCCCTAGGCTTGGAATGAGGGAGACTCATCTCCCTGAGTTCAAAACGAGCCTCAGACACTTATTAGCTGTGTGACCCTGGGCAAATCACTTAACCCTATTTGCCCCAAGTTCCTTATCTGTAAAATGAGCTGCAGAAGGAAATGGCATACTCTAGTATCTTTGCAAAGAAAACCCCAAATAGGATCAGACAGATTCAGACATAACTGAAACGACTCAACAATACGCAAAGGTCAAACGACTCTAGTTGCCAAATGTGTCAGATGGGCATTATTTTTTATTTTGAAGTGCTGCTGTATGGGAGGAGTCTGGAACTGTGATTCCTTAGTGGAGTAAACTCCCAGTGAAGAAATCCCCTTTTACCCATGCATGTTGGTAATTGCACTGAAATATAGTCCCAGAGAGTTAGCTGGGGTGTTGTGATGTTAAGTGACCTGCCCAGGATCACACAGTTAGCAGACGTCAGAGACAGGACTGGAATCTAGATCTTTCCAAGTCCAATGCAAGCTACCTCCCCACTGAGCGATGTTGCTGCTGTATACAGTAGGAACTTAATGATGCTTGTTGAGTGAGTCATATGGCAGCTGACCAGTCATCCTTAACTATGCAATCCTGCTTATTCGAGGGGAATAAAGAAATGGTTTTCTCCATAATAGAATGTACAGGGTGTATACACAACTTGTATAACTATTTGGCAAGAATTGATAAGCATGTTTTGACTTTTAAACAAAACTGAATTGACTGCTTTGACCCTTTTCAGTGGAATAAATTGATAAAGCTTTATTCAAACTAGTTTTGCATGTAAACATACCCAGCAAAATGATCAGCCTTACTTAATACAATATCAGACTATGAGATAATAATACCTCACATTTAGGTAGTGCTTTAAACCTTAAAATGCGCTTTCATAGATGTTGTCATCTCATTTCATCCTCATGACCCAGGGCGGGTTTTATAACCCTCCTCATCTGACAGATGACAAGACTGGGGTTCAGAGAGGTGAAGTGATTTGCTGCAGGATGTACAGCTAAGCAAGGGCTAGGACAAAACAGCAGCAAGAGTGACAACAAAACCCCACGTCTTCTGTTACGTCTAAGTCTGAAGTTCTTTTTGTTACGCTTCAATACTATCTGTGAGAAGAAAGGAAAGGGCTTTGTTTTTACAGCTGGTATTAGCTCTTTCTCAGCTCCTTTTTAAAAAGTACTCTGACCAGTTGCTGTATGGGCAGCTAGGTGAGGCCATAGTGCATTGAGCTCCAGGCCTGGAGTCAGGAAGATTCCTCTTCCTGAGTTCAAATCTAGCCTCAGACACTTATTAGCTGTGTGACCCTGAGCAAGTCACTTAGCCCCCTTGCCTCAGTTGCCTCATCTATAAAATGAGCTGGAGAAGGAAATGACAAACCATTCCAGTATCTATGGCAAGAAAACCCCAAATGGGGTCACGAAGAGGTGGACAAGACTAAACACCAAAAAAAAATGGAAAGTTAGATGATACAGTGGACAGAGCTTTGGGCTTGGAATCAGGAAGACTCATCTTCATGAGTTCAAATGCAGCCTCAGACACTTGCTAGCTGTGGGACCCTGAGCAAAGGACTGTAGATCTAAAACTGGAAGAAACTTCAGAGGATATCTAGTTCAACCCCCTCATTGTACAATTGGGGAAACTGAGGTCCAAGGAGATTGAGTCACTTGTCTAATGTCATAGGTAGGAAATATCAAAGGTGGAATTCTGGGCCAGGTCTTCTTCTTCTGGACTTAGTATTTATTCTGTTATCAGTCTGACTAAATGACTCTGAGCTCCCTTCTTCAAAGGTTCCATGACAACATACTTATTCATTTTCTGATTCCATTGTGTTAGGGTGGATAATGCCCCCTGATATGTTGGAAATAGGCTTGATTAACAGTTCTCCCTTTTTAATTTCAATAGATTGATCATGGATAAAAAGCTGGGACATCAGAGGTCATCTATCCAGCTTGGGATTCAGGCTCTGGGGAAGGGGTCAGCCTAGGGCCAGAGGATAATGGATGGAATGGGCATCAGAGAAGACTCCTTCTCTTGCAGATGAAGAAACTGAAGCCCAGCAAGGTCATATGGGTGATTTGCCCAAGGTCATACAGGTGATTGGGAGAAAAACCACAATTAAGCTCCAGGTCCTTCGACATCAAATCCTATGTTCCTCCCCCCAAACCCACACTGCCTTCCATAATTTCCCCAGAATTGTGAGTGAAATTGCTGGGAGGGTGGGGGGCAGGAGGAAGCAGCTTATTGTGTTGTAAGTGGTTTCTGCTCCTTAAGCCTGAGCCACAAGGGACACCATTGTGACTTTTTCTTTAAAAAAGTCTCCGATTTAGAGTAAGGGACATCAAATGCTATTTGACGCTGGGGTTTGTTTCCTAGTCACGAGCCTGGAAAATGCATTTGATTTTCCTTAACTATTAATGAATGTAAATTTGCCAAGAAATCTGCATGGGGCCAAACATAAAAAGACCCTGGGAGTGAAGTTGGTATTTGGCTGCAGCAGATGAAGGACAGATTCCAATCAGCAATTAAGTGAATTGAGAAAATAAAGCTGCAGGTGTTTGCCAGTGGGTTGTATACATCTTAACAGAATTAAAAGGACAGCATGCAATGCCCTATTGATTCATTTCCACGTTACCTTTAAATCTGCCCCAGTGTACACGCCACACCATCCATATACAGTGTTCTGGAGGTGTCTCAGCAGCTCACACACTGGAATGGTTTCCAAGGAGATGCTATAATGAAGCCTATCACCCTCTTAGAGGAGTCAGGCATCTTAATAAACAACACTGAATCACCTCCCATCTACTCTAGGCTGAACTCTTGTCCCTTTTTCTCCATTGCAAAACACTTGCTTGGAAAACATGGGTTTGTGCCAGGACTGGGCTGGCTCCAAATCTCAGTCAAATCTGCACTTCAGAGTAATAATCATTCCTGGTGATGCAGTAGCCATCTATGATTATGAATAACAAAGTGCTCAAGGATGGTCTGCACCAGCAGCATCCAGGGTCTCTTCCTCTTCACCTCAAATTTCCTGTAGCCTTCATTCTGATCTTTCTTTTGCCCAAAGCCCACTCTGCCTTAGATTCTAGTGCGTCTTTCCTTAGTGTGACACCATGGGGTCCTGGAATCATTGGACCTGGGTTTGAATCTTCCCTCTGATACTTACTACCTGTATAATCCAGCTGTGTAGCAAGATGGTACAGTTGCTAAAGCATTGAGCCTGGAGCAAGGAAGATCTGAGTTCAAATCTAGCCTCTGATACTTACCAGTTGTGTGGCCCTGGGCAATGGTTTTAAATGCATAGAGTTACAGAGGAAACAAATTATACTGAAATATAGTTGTCCAAATACTATTATTTTTAAAAAGTTCACAGATCCCAAGTTAAATCCCCATGACTTAAGGACATTCATGGAGACTTAAGAGAGAATTGGGGAGAAATCAAAGTGTTTTGTCAAGCTTTTAGGCTTATCACTTATATAGGAGATATATGACCTGCTATAAAAGCTTAATGGGCATCTAGGTGGTATAGTGGATAGAGTGCCAGGCCTGGAGTCAGGAAGATTCACTTTCCTGAGTTACTTATTAGTTGTATGACCCTGGGCCTGTCACTTCACCTTGTTTGCTTCAGTTTCCTCATCTATAAAATGATTTGGAGAAGGAAACAGCAAATGGCTCCAATTTGCCAAGAAAACTCCAAATGGGGTCACAAAGTGCCAAACATGTCTGAAAAACAATTCATTATATATTATATTGTAATATATTATATATTTTTATATATTATATTATAATATCATATATTAGTTAGCTATTATTAAGTAACTTAACCTACCTGGGCCTCAAGTTTCTTCATCTATAAAATGACAGGGTAGAATTAGTGGTCTCTTAAGTTTCCCTCCTGATCTAAGTATATGATCTTTCCCCCTACCCACAGATTGTACGTTACCAGAAACCAAGCTGTTTTTCTTCTCTCCGTCCCTAATACTAAGCACTGACACAGAACATTGCCTTAATTTGTTGAATGTAATTTATTTTATTCAGGATGAAAAAAGCACACCAACCAAGAGGAGGTGCTTGGGTAGCACCAAGGTAGGTTTTTTCCCACAAACTTCTCCAACAGATGTTGAAAAATACCTCCCACCCTCTGCCTGTAATAGAGTATGACCATTTTTGCCCTATAAACTTTTTCCCTCTCATCTTCAATCGGCATTCTTCAAATATTCAAGTTTCAAGGGAAGGTCAGAGTGGTTGAGTTTCCCAACAGCTGTTCAAACCTTGACACTTACAAAGAAAATCCTGGCTCTCTTCTAAACTCCAGCATGCGACCTCAGAGCTTGATTGTTTTAATAAGCCCCTAAAGCTGGATTCTCATCGCTTGTAACTTCAACAGTCTCCCTCTTGGATTCCAGGGCTGTGGTTTCAGAAGACAGACTTTTGAGTTTGCTCACAACAGGCTTATGGACAAGGATAAGTCAGGGGCTATCATTTGGGTGGGGTTCCAAAAATCATTGAAGATTGGATGATAAACAAGTGAGCAAACCTCTCATCCAAAACTTGCCTCCATATAGTCAAGGAGATGTTTATTTTCTATTTTAATTTGGCCTGTATTATACTGCCTATTAGTACCTCTGCAACTAGGAATTCTGGTACCTTGAACAAATCCAACTGTAGGATGCAATGGAGACCTTGAGGAGAGATTTCTGCCTCAGTCTCATGAAGGCATATCAAGAGAATGGGTAGCTTGTCTGCCAAATGGTATGGTAGAGGAAAAAAAACACATCACTAGCTTTGAAGTCAGAGGATTTGACCACCTGTTAAGTCATGGATAAGGCATTTCTATCGTTCTCAATTTCCTCATCTCTAAGATGAAAAGGTTGGACTAGGTAGGGCTTAGTTCCTTTTCAGCTCTAAATCTGTGATTGTTGACCCCCAAGGCACCAGAGACTGGGAAGTAGTAGTGACAAAGGCAGAACCAGATGAAGGGGAGGAAGGGGGGGGAGGTACTACAGCAAAGAGACTCTGGACATGGCAGCTCAGGTCTCAGCAGGCAAGCAGGGGATGGTTGAACTGCTGGGCTCAGGATCAGAAGAATAAAGCAAGCCACATGAGTCATGGACTGAAAGAAGCATGCCCCCTCCACAATGTCAGCACCCGGAGATAAAGGCCAGGCTACCCTGTCCTGGTTAGAGCTCTACCTGCTTGTCTCAGACTTTTCTAGTCTCTGAACTCCTATAATCCTGGCTATTGACTAAAGGAGTCCTACTCATCTAACACTTAGCAGGGGTTGGCTTGTATTGTTAATTATCTTTTGTGTGTATATGAATGGCTTCTTTTTAAGCTCCCTGCAGACAGGAACAAGGCTGATGCCTCTTTATATCTCCTACCCTGCTACTATTTGGCATAATTGTAGAGATTTAGGAAATAACTTCTAGCTGATTGAGAAATATTGAAAAAAGAAATAACCAGAAAGTATTAGTAATATATGACCTTTTTATAGTTATTTAAGGTTTTCAAAGTGTTTTTTTCATACATTATCTCATTTAACCTTCATAAGAATCCCAAGATATAAGTACTATCAGTATCATAAAAACCCATAGATGATATAAATGGGATTTAGTGGCTTGACTATAGTTAGAGCTAGGACTTGTCAGAGGTGGGAACGAATCCCTGGTCTGTCTTACTCCAGGCCTAACACTTGTTTTATTATATACTGCATTGTCATGAGAAAACGTGATTGGAGTGGGCAGGATGGTACTACGCGGAAAAGGATGCCAACTATCGCCATCTAAACCTAGAATGAAAATATGAAAATCTTCACCTAGTAAAAGGGTTTAGGAACCTGAATAACAATATTGATAATAGAATTATAATAGAATGTAAAAGTTGAAAATAGAGATGAGCTATTCCTGCCCCCCTCATTTTATAGATGAGGCATCTGAGACCCAAAGACATAAAGTATTTTACCCAAAGCAACACAGAAAGTTTATGGTAGAACTGTGATTCTCACACCAAAAATTAAACTCATTTTCTTTCACTCAAACCTTTCCCTTTTCTTTAGTTCCCTATTAATGTCAAGAGTTCCAAAATCGTCTCAGTCATCCGGGCTTGCAACCTAGCTGTCATCCTTGACTACTCATTCTCTCTCACCCTCCCCCACATCCAATTAGTTGCTAAATCCTATTAATTCTGTCTTTGTTCCATCTCTCCTATATGTACCCTTCTCTTCTGTGCCACTTCCACCCCCTGGTGCAGGCCCTCATCACCTTATGCATAGACTATTACAATAACCTGCTAGTGGGTCTGCCTGCCTCAAGTCCACCCTTCACTCAGTGATCAAAGAGATCTTCCTAAGGCATGAGTCTGTCACATATCCCCATTTAATAAACTCCAGTGGTTCCCTATTGCCTCCAGGATCAAATATAATTTCTTCCATTTCTTTCTAAGTTTTTAATGATGGCTTTTGTCTTTTACTTCCTCATAGTTTTCCCCACTATCTTTCCCTTTCCATCTCCCAAAGAGCCAACCACATAATAAATACTGTTTAAAAAGAAAAAAGGGAAAAAAAATCAGCATAACCAATCAATATATTGAAAAAATCTGAAAATCTGTGCAATGTGCAAAACCTCTGGACCTCCCCTCCATGAAACGATGGGTTAGGAGTGTCCTCTCATATTTCTTCTTTTGAGTCACACTCAATTTTTATAATTTTGCTACGTTCACTTTTGATTTTTTGGCATGTTGTTCTTTCCATTTACATTGTTGTAGTTACTGTGTAATGTTTTCTTGGTTCTACTTATTCCACTCTGCATCAATTTAAATAATTCTTTCCATGCTTCTCTGTATTCATCACATTCATTTCTTATGGCACAGTAATATTCCATTGCATTATTGTACCATAATTTGTTTAGCCATTCTTCGATCGATGGACATCTATTATGTTTCTGCTTCTTTGCTATTACAAAAGGTGTTGCTATAATTAAATATTTTGGCATATATGGAGACTTTCTTCTTTAATGGTTTCCTTGGGGCATAAGTATAATAATGGAAACCTTGGGTCAAAGGATATTGACATTTTAGTCCCTTTGCATAATTCCAAATTGTTTTACAAAATGGCTGTAACAACTCACAGTTCCACCAACAATATATTAGTGTGCTTCTCATCCCACAATCCCTTCTACATTGACTATTGTCATTTTTGTCAACTTTGCCAATTTGCAGGGTTTGAGGTAAAATCTCAAGATTATTTTGACTTGCATTTCACCTATTATTAGTGAGTTGGAGCATTCTCTTTTGAAAACTACTTATTCACATCCTTTGAATGTGTTAGGCATTTGAAGTCCTTTATAACCTGGCCTCTTCCTCCCTTTCTAATTTTCTTATATCTTGCCTTCCTCCACATACCGTGTGATCAAGTGACAATGGTCAAACTCAATACTCCATGTCCAGAATTTTATTCCTCTTCATCTCTGCTTTCTGGCTTCCCTTGCTTCCTTCAGGTCCCAGCTACATCTCATCGTCTTCAAGAAGTCTTTCCCAGTAACCCTGGTTGCTAATGCCTTCCCTCTGATATTGTCTATCTCTATCTTGTTTGCATACAGTCGTTTGCATGTTGTTTCCCACATTTGATTGAGAGCACCTTCAGGGCAAAGACTGTTTTTGCTTTTCTTTGCATGCCTAGCTCTAAGCACAGTGCCTAGCACATAGCAGGTGTTTAATAAATGCTTGTTAAAGCAACAATGTTCAGTGATCAACTATGAATAACTTAGCTCTTCTCAGTAATACAATGATACAAGACAATTCCAAAGGATTCATGATGGAAAATGCTATCCACATCCAGAGAAAGAACTAATGGACTCTGAAGGCAGATTGAAGCATACTTTTTTCACTGTATTTTTTTTTCCTTTTGGTATGCTTCTTCTTTTACAACATGACTAATATGGAAATATGTTTTACATGATCGCACGTACATAATCTATATCAAATTGCTTGGGGGGAAGGGAGGAAGGGAAGGAGAAAATTTGGAATTCAAAATTTTTAAAAAGTGACTATTAAAAATTGTGTTGGCATGTAATTGAAAAAAATATCATTTTGAAAAATAAATGCTTGTTAACTTGACACAGTATAGATATTGGACATTCCTGAAAACCTGGATTGATAATAACCCTTTTTGTAGGGTAACCAATACCTGTTCTAATTTCTGAGTGAGTCAGAATTTATACAAGCAATAGTGTTTTTTTATTAGAGTTTACAAAACTAATTTTCTAAAACTAATTTTTTCCTGGGTATTTGCTTGTAATTTGGTAAATTGCCACCAGGTGGATAGTAATGCCAATACTACATAGCTTCTTAGTGAAAATTCCTAGGTTCTCTATAGATATGGGTAGGGAAGGAGAAAGTAGGTTTTCCCTAGATTATTGTAATAACTTCCTAACTGGGCACTTGGCTCCTAGTTTCCTCCTGTCCAATCTATCCTTCTCACAATTGCAAAATATTAATAAAACAGAAGTGTAACTATGGCACTTCCCTAATCAGAACTCTTCAGTGACTCACCATTTCTGTCATAATAAAATGTAAGATCTTTAGCTTAACATTTAAAGCCCTCTGCAATCTAGTTCTCACTTGCTTTTCCAGACATTTCATGTTGTAACTCCTCTCCTTCTTGGGCCCTTTCAGCTCATATTGGGCTATTAGCTGTTTCCCAAACTTCCATGTCATCTCCTACCTCCATCCCTTTATCCAGATTGTCACCCATGCCTGGAATGAACTCACTTCTCGAATGCATGTTGAAGAGTTCCTAGCTTGCTGCAATGCACAGGCTGGGTGAAGTACTTCTAAGGATCTTTAACTTGCCTCAAGGCTTAATTCAATTGTCACCTCCTACATGAAACCTTTCTACACTAGTTCTTAATGCTCTCTCCCTTTTCAAAAGAACTGGCTTTGGGGTACATATTGAATAGACCCCTTAGAATGGAAGCTATTTGAGTCCAGAAACAGTTGGTTTTTTGTCTTTGTATGCCCAGCACCTACTGAATTTCCTTGGACAGAGTAGCAGGGGTAATATACGTTTGATAGTGATGGTGTGGTAGATAGAGCGTTGTACAAGGAGTCAGGAAGACCTGAGTTCAAATCTGACCTCAAACCTTACTAGCCGTGTGACTTTGGGCAAGTCACTTAATCCTATTTGCCTCGGTGTCCTCATATGTAAAACAGGTGTAATAATAGTACCTACCTCCCAGGATTGTTGTGAGGATCAAATGAAATAATAACTGTAAAGCACTTAGCACAGTGTCTGGCATTGAGTAGGTGCTATATAACTGTTAGTTATTATTATTATTGAATCAAGCTGAATACAGGATTGAGGTACTATGAAAGGAAAAAAGAAGGGTCATGTGGAATCTTAATAGGAATATATTCACAATAAGAATATATTTAATAGATTTTTCCTTCTGTATGTCACAGGCAGGGGAGGGGTGTTATATAATCAATGTCACCTGATATCTGGACCTGTGTAAAACTTATTGCTCTCGTTGCAATGCTGTGGGAGTTCATTGGCAGACCCTCCTCTCTGGTCAATGAGGATTTACATAATTTCTTGTTTCTCCTTTGGAAAAATCAGAGGACCAAAGTCATGCAGTGCTTGGATACCATTTTTCACTGCTCTCTTTATTAAAAGCCCCGTCTTGTAGAGGTTCACGTTGCTGTTATTGTTCAGTCATTTTTCAGTCACAGCCAACTCTTGATGGCCCCCTTTTGGGGTTTCCTTGGCAAAGATACTGAAATCATTTGCCATTTTCTTTCTCCAGATCATTTTACAGATGAGGAAATTGAGGTAAACAGAGTTGAGTGACTTGCTCAAGGTCACACAGCTAGGAAGTGTCTAAGGCCATATTTGAACTCAGGTCTCCCTGCCCCCAGGACCACTGCTCTCCATAGGGTCTCTCAACCTCCCCCAGAATAATACTTTTCCAACATTGGACTGGCTTTCTGCTTTAAACAAAAAACAGTTCTCCCAGATTTGCCCATATTCTCAGTTTGTTCTTTCTGAGTAAATAGGAAAGGAAACAATGGTCATTTTGCCTTTGTATCCTCAATGCCAAGCACAGTGCTTTGCACATAGTCAGGGCCTATTAAATGCTTGTTGTCTGGTTGACTGATTGAAATATATCTATGGAAATTTCCTATTCACATGGACAGCTAGGTACAATTGACTCAACATATCAGGGATGAGAACCAGCTATCTATTGTAGAACCTGAGTGCCCCAGTTATAGCAGCACCTGGATCCTTGGCCCTGTTTCCAGCTTAGTGCCTGAAGCTAATTTCTGGGGAACCTGCCATCCTCATTTCCACCATCATCAACTGCTATGGACAGGTAAGTAAGCCTAAGTGCCTGAGGAGTAACCTCACACCTAACCCCACCTCCTAGGTACTCTGTGAGCCAGTGACACTGGGCTCCTTGCTACCTCTCACTCACAACACTTCATTCCCCAACTCCAGGCATCTTCACTGGTGTCTTCTGTTGAGTTGAGCCTGGAATGTTCTCAGTCCTCATCTCCTTTCTTCCTCTGGCTTCCTTCAAGTTCCAGCTAAAATCCCACCTTCTATAAGAAGCCTTTTCCAACCCCTTATGATTCTATTACTTTTCCTCTGTGGATTATGTCCAGCTAACTTGCATATATCTTGTTTGTATGTAGTGATTTATATGTTGTCTCCCTCATTAGATTGTAAGCTCTCTGAGGACAGGAACTGCCTTTGCTTTTCTTTGTATCCCCAGTGCTTAGCACACTGCCTAGCACATAGTAGATGGTTAATAAATGTTTATTGACTGAATGACTGACACTTTCTCCTTATTACTACCATCCCTCCTTTTCAACTGGTCTCCATAACTATTAATCAGATCAGCAACCCTTTTGGAAATACCACCCAGCAACTGTTTCTGCAGGTGCTGTATCTCCTAACTCTAGAGTAATCAGAACTTTTTCAAGACCCAGAAGAGGAAGTCCTTACCTCCAATGTCCCTGTAAATTATAAATTGGTTTAACATTGGAAACAAATATGATTTTTTGTCAGTGGAAATTATATTAAAGAAGATATTACAATGTGCTTTGCCCCTGTGCCGTAAGGACCACCGAGTTTTCCTATTTTTCCTACAACTGAACTGTCCTACAGGTGCTGCCTACCCTTATTAAAATGTGAACACCTTTAGAGCAGGATCTATATCTCCAGGGATTTGTGCAATGCTTTGAACAGAGTGAGCATTCAGTAAATTATTTTCAGTCATTCATTCACTCATTCAATCATTCATAGGAAGTAAAAATAAGCCCCAAATTCATATTTGTGAAAGGGGATTGGTATAATTTAAGTATTGCATTCATGTCTACATTCGTTTCTTTTTTTATATATAAATTCATTTATTTTTAGTTTTCAACATTTACTTTCACAAGATTTTGAGTTTCAAATTTTCACCCCATGTCATCCCTCCCCCTACCCCAAGATGACATGCATTCTGAATATCCCTTCCCCTAGTCTGTCCTCTCTTCTATCTCTCCCCCCTTCTCTTATTCCCTTCCCCTTCTATTTTCCTGTAGGGCAGGATAGACTTCTGTACCCCATTCCCTGTATTTCTTATTTCCCAGTAGCATGTGAAAACACTTTTTTTAAACATATGCTTTTAAAACTTTAGGTATCAAATTTTCTCCCTTCCTCCCTCCCCACCCACTCTCATTGAAAAGGCAATCAACTCAATATAGGTTATACATGTGCAATTATACAAAACACTTCCATAGTAGACATGTTGTAAAAAACTAACTCTATTTCCCTTAATCCTATCCTGCCCTCCATTTATTCTATTCTTTGACCCTGTCCCTCCTCAGAAGTATTTACTTCTGATTACCCCCTTTCCCAATCTGCCCTCCTCTCTATCATCCCCCTGCTCTCTTGTCCCCTTCTCCCCCTATTTTCCTGTAGGGTAAGACAGCTTTCCATACCCAATTGAATGTGTATGTTATTCCCTCCTTAAGCCAAATCCTATGAGAATAAGATTCACTCATTCCCTCTCACCTTCCCGTTTCTCCTCCACTGTAAGAGCCTTTTCTTTTCTGTTTTTTTATTAGACAATTTACCCCCCACTACCTCTCCCTTTCTTCTTCTCCGAGTATAATCCTCTCTCATCCCTTAATTTTATTCTCCAGATATGACCCCTTCATCTTCAACTCACTCTGTGCCCTTTATCTATCTATCTATCTATCTATCTATCTATCTATCTATCTATCTATCTATCCATACATACATACATACAATTTTTTTCCTCCAACTACCCTACTACTGACAAAGGTCTCATGAGTTATAAATATCATCTTTCCATGCAGGAATGTAAACAGTTCAACCTTAATAAGTCTCTTATGATTTCTCTTTCCTGTTTACCTCTTCATGTTCCACTTGAGTCTTGTATTTGAAAGTCAAATTTTCTATTCAGCTCTGGTCTTTTCATCAAAATGCTTGAAAGTCCTCTATTTCACTGAATGACCATTTTTTCCCCTGAAGGATTATACTCAGTTTTGCTGGGTAGGTGATTCTTGGTTGTAATCCTATCTCCTTTGCCCTCCGGAATATTATATTCCATGCCCTCTGGTCCTTTAATGTAGAAGCTGCTAAATCTTGTGTTATCCTGCTTGTGTTTCCACAGTACTTGAATTGTTTCCTTCTGGCATCCTGTAATATTTTCTCCTTGACCTGGGAACTCTGGAATTTGGCTATAATATTCCTAGGAGTTTTCCTTTGGGGATCTCTTTCAGGAGAGATCGTGGATTCTTTCAATTTCTATTTTGCCCTCTGGTTCTACTATATCAGGGCAGTTTTCCTTGATAATTTCTTGAAAGATGATGTCTAGGCTCTTTTTTTGATCATGGCTTTCAGATAGTCCAATAATTTTTAAATTCTCTCTCCTGGATCTATTTTCCAGGTCAGTTGTTTTTCCAATGTGATATTTCACATTGTTTTCTAATTTTTCATTCTTTTGGATTTGTTTTACAGTGTCTTGATTTCTCATAAAGTCACTAGCTTCCAATTGCTCTATTCTAATTTTTAAGGAAGTATTTTCTTCAGTAACTTTTGGACTTCCTTTTCCATTTGGCCAATTTTTCTTTTTAGGGCATTTTCTCCTCATTGGCTTTTTGGACCTCTTTTGCCATTTGGGTTAGGCTATTTTTTAAGGTGTTATTTTCTTCAGTATTTTTTTGGGTCTCCTTTAGCAAGCTGTTGACTTGTTTTTCATGATTTTCTTGCATCACTCTCATTTCTCTTCCCAGTTTTTCCTCTACTTCTCTTACTTGCTTCTCAAAATCCCTTTTGAGCTCTTCCAAGGCCTGGGACTGATTCATATTTTTCTTGGAGGCTTTGGATGTAGGAGCTTTGACTTTGTTGTCTTCTTCTGGTTGTATATTTTGATCTTCTTTTTCACCAAAGTAAGATCGAATAGTCTGACTCGTTTTGCACTGCTTGCTCATGATCCCAGCCAATTACTTGAGTTTTAAACTCTTTGTTAAGGTAAGAGTCTGCTTCCAATGTGGAGAATGTACTGTCCCAAGCCTCAGGGGTTTGTACAGCTGTTTTCAGAGATACTTGTAGGGACCTGTAAATTTTCAGTTCTTCCAAGGTGGTATGATAAAGAGTGAGGTGTTTACTTCTTTCCTGGCCTGTGACCACCAGCACTCCTTTCTGTCCTGTAACTGTGAGGAGGATTTACTCTTCACAGCCACTACAAGCTCCACCAAGCCAGTGCTCCTCCTCACCCCAGGACTGCTGCCCAGAACTGTGACCCAGATCCAAACACGGGCAAAGCAAGAGATTCCTGCCTCAGCACTGGCAAAGAGATCCCTGCAATCTCCCTCTGATCAGCCAATTGATTCCCCCTCAGTCTGTGGGCCGGTAGCTCAGGAGGCAGCTGCCCCGCCAGGGCTATGTTCTTGAGGAATGGAGCTGAGACTCGCATTCTTCTCTCAGCACCGCAGAAACAGACTTTTCCCACTGACCTTCTAAGTTGTCTTTGGTATTCGTGGATTGAGGAGTCTGAAAACTGCCACAGCTGCCCGCTATTCAGTCCTCTAAGTCCTGCTCCAGGTTCACTGAGGCCTGTGCGCCCACGCCGCACTGCGCTCCTCTTTCAGCCTGGCATGATATACCTTTCTGATCAATCAAATAATCTGTCTTGGGCTGGAAATTTGTTTCACTCTGTCTTTTTGTGGGTTCTGCTGCTTTAGAATTTGTTTAGAGCCATTTTTTTATGAGTATTTGAAGGGGTTTGGGGGAGAGCTCAAACAAGTCATTGCTCTGCCCCTCCCTATATTCATTTCTCTGATGACAACAGAACCCCCTGTGTTAGTCTGATTTGGGATTTCCAGGGACATTGCTAAAGGGTCAGATCTAGCTGACTTATAGTTCATCTCATGCAATGGGTCACCCATAGCCCAAGGGAAGAAACAATTCATTTAATAAAAATGTATTCAAATACTCCCAAGTAAAATGATTGGGGGGGGGGTGTTAAAAAGCAATCCAGGAGAGTAAAAGCAGATATAAGTCTTGGGAAAGGGGATTAAACCCAGTCAGCAAGAAGATTCCCTGGGCTCTGAGAAGCTTCTTGCCAAAGTCCTAAAAAACACTTTTATATTCCTGCACAAAGGACCCTCAGCTGGGTCTCAGGCTAATGCACCCGGAGGCAAAGTTAGCCCCAGCTGACCCAGCTCTGCACTGTATGTTTCTTGCTCACAGCAGTCTAGGCTGGTGTTGTGAGACTGTGGGAGGTTGACTCACACCTCCCTAGTTCCATTAGCATCCTTGCCCTATGAGATTTCTTGAATAATACACAGATCACTGATACAGAAAAGGTACAAGAAGTTAGATATGTTTTTGGTCCATCTTAAAACCAGTTGTTAGGTCCCCATCTTTGTCTGACCTGGGAAAATAGGACTGCACATTCAATTATTCCCAAAAGGTTAGCTCTATCAAGACAATTAAAAGCCCAACCACCAGATAGACCACAGGTCCTAGGGGTTATGAGATATTATACTGAGTCAGACAAAGGAAGCTGGAGTCTCTTGTAAGTACATCCAGGTTAAGCAAAACTGAACATAGGGGTCAGTGGGATTTTGGGGGAGTGAGAAACAACACTCACATCATAACATCTCTGTCTACCTAGAGAGGTGGCATGTTGTGGTGGAGTCAAGAAGGGCTGGCATCAAAGCTCATTTCACATACTTATTATCTGGACTCACCATTTCACCTCTCTCAGTTTCCTCATTTGTAAAATGGGGATAATAATACCTCTAATCTCTAGGTCACAGTATTATGAAGATGAAATGAAATAATAAGTCTAAAGTGCTTTGTAAACTTAAAAGCAATATATAGGGTCAGCTAAGTGGTGCGGTGGATAGAGTGCCAGCCCTGAAGTCAGGAGGACCTGAATTCAAATCTGCCCTCAGACCAAACACTTGATACTTACTAGCTGTGTGACCCTGGACAAGTCCCTTAACCTCAATTGCCTAAAAAAAGAAAAGCAATATATAAATGTCTGCTTTTGTTACTATGTCCAGCTCCAAGATATGGATGTAACCACCCTCTTGAATCTAAACCACCTCTGAGAAGCTCTAGACCCAGATGAAGAGGGGGACCGTGGCTCCCTTGAGATGGTGAGATGAAAAACATCAACAAATAAGTGAGCAATAGTGACTTCCTAATGACTAATTACTTGAGATGGCTATGTCATCTATATAAAAATGAAAATTGATGGAAACAGTTGGAGTTACAGGCAGCACAAATTGGATGAGGATAATTTTGATGTCAAAATAGATTTTTCAAATATAGACATCAGCCCTGAACGTAACAGAAAATTTTTGTCAGCTTAGGTCAGTGGCCATTTGGCACTGAGCTAAATCTCCCTGAGTTGAAGATGGATCCTCTACCAGCAGAGTTCAGGATGAGGGTGTATATGATACCCATGGGAGCATCCTCATGGATGAGGCAACTTGTCTGGTAGATGTTCTTCAATTTCCTCATTTGTAAAGTGAGGTGAGCTTTTTAATGCCCTATCCAGTTAGGAGCTGCTGTGAAGTTACGTAATACTTGCAAGGAAATAATAATTATCATTTTGTTCATAATATTAAAGGCTTGGGAGTCTGAGGGCCATAGATGTAGAATCTTCAATGACTTCTCCCATAGGGGAAAGGAATAAGGATTTATGTAGCACTTACCATATGCTATACACTGTTAAGCACTTTTTACAGATATTATCCCATGTAATCCTTATAACAACTCTGAGAGATAGGTAGTATTATTATCCCCAATTTGCAGATAAGCAAACTTTGGCAGACAGCAGTTAAGTCACTTGCCCAGAGTCACAAAGCTAGTATGTATCAGAGGTGAGATTCGAACCTAATTCTTCCTGGTTCCAAAGCCTCTATCCATTTCACCACGTGTCTCACAATAAGACAGAGTATTTCTAATTCATTTCAGTTCACTTCAGTTCAACCAGCATTTACTGAGCATCTGCTATGTACCAGGTACTATGTAAGGTTCTGTTCTACAAAAGTAAAATGAAGAGTCCCTACCCTTCAATAATTTGCATTCTGCTTGGGGAAAGCAGCATGTACACACGTAAATGTAGCAGTGACTACCCTGGTTCCCCATTGCCTGAGAGCCAGCTATGTTACATTTTATTCCCTCTCCAGGGTTCTCCTGTGTCCTTAAGTGAGGTCGAATATATCACAGAGTCTCACAAAGTTCTAGCTCCAAAGTCTCTGATGGACTCTACACACACTCTAGTCTTCACGGCTTCCCTAATGGGCTAATAGCAACACTGGGCCAAAATATGGTTTCCAAGTTCACTGTGGTCAAGTCTGGGTCAGGTGATGACTCCACTGCTTTTGCTTAGAACTGAAAAAGACAAACAGACCAGAACAAAACCCTCAAAGTGACTTGCCCAAGGTCACATAGCCAGTAAGGTCAGATTTGAATTCAAGTTTTCCTGACTCCAAATCCATCACTATCTATTGAGCCACCTTGCTGACTTCCTATTGTATCTCTTAAGTATATATGGAACCAATATAAGGAAAATAAATGCAAATATAGACAAGGTAGTGTGAGAGGGAGGGCGCCAGCTGTTGGAAGAAGGTCAGTACAGATTTCATGAAGAAAATAGTGCTTGAGTTGCAAAGTAAGAATAGTCTTTTTAAAAAATATATACAGTACTGATAGGGTGAAGAAGGGGAGAGATTAGAGGACTGTAATTGTGAAATTAAATAACCACAGGGTGTTAAAACCCAGGTGTTTGGAAATCACTGGTGTGATTTGTCCCAGCAGAGATTCCTCACACCTTACAGTTCCACAGGGAAAGACTCACAAAGGAAGAAGAACTGATGATGTCCATCAGGGGACATACATTGAGGACCTCGAAGATCTCTTCATTTGATGCTTGAATATTAGTAAATTTCTTTCAAATGCAGTTGCTTATCTCATTTATGTTGCATTGTAGTGCTGACATGGGGAGAATCTCATCTTGGTAACCCTGGGGATCTCTCAAAAGCCATGCTGCAGGAAGATGTGAGAAAGTTCCACAAAGGTGGAAATTGGATTTTGGTGGCTGGGTCCAAGGTCATTATTTCATTTTTGAGCTGTGAAGTTATAAAATGGAGGTGGATGTCAAGGTTATCTCAGGCACCCCCCCCTTCCTTGGGCCATCTGGGTGCCTGCCACTTCCAATATCAATGCAGTTGAGTTCATTTTAGTTTTGAAACAGAAAGCTTCTCTTTAAAAACAAGTCATGAGATATTTCATAATATTCACAGAATTGGCTTTAATCTGACAAACATGATGGGCCACATAGTTTAGGGAACCCAGCCGGATCTCCAGATCAGTTCATTTTTTTGGAGCAGTAAAGAAACAAATTAACCATATATCTTCTCATGCACGATGCCATATCAACAACAATCAGAGCAATAAACAACACTTTTTGTACCCGAGACAAATGTTACAAACCACATCTGGAGTAAACAGCACCAGCGTGCCCTCAAGGGAGGAGGAGTGGGCATAGGAACTGCCCTGAGCAGGAGCAGGAAGGGTAGAAGGGACACCAACATGGGACTACTGTTAGAGAGGCTGGGGGAGTGTAGGGAGAATTAGGGAAGACTGAAGGGTAGGATGGGAGGATTTCCTTGCAGTTTACTATTTGGTGACTTCCTGTTTTAATTATCTTGCTGACTAGGTGCTAAATGGCATTATATCTATACCACTGGAAGCTCTCTTCTACACTGGAAAAAGTACTGCTTTGGGAGTTGGAAGGCATGGGTTCAAAATCTAACTCTACCTACGTGACTGTAGGCACATCTCTCAACCTTTCTGGACAGCTAGGTGTCAAGGAGGGTAGGAGTACCAGGCTTGGCCTAGCCAGATTCATCTTCCTGAGTTCAAATCTAGCCTCAGACACTAGCTGCATGACCCTGGACAAGTCACTCAAGCCTGTTTGCCTCAGTTTCCTCATCTGCAAAATGAGTTGGAGAAGGAAATGGCAAAGCAATCCAGTATCTCTGCCAAGAAATTTTAAATGGGATCGTGAAGAGTGGGACATCTTACTTTGATATCTTGACCATTCGTACATCCAAATGAATTTTGTTATTACTCTTTGAGCTCAATAAAATAATTTTTGGTAGTTTGATTGGGGTGGCACTGAATTGTTTAACGTAGGTAGAATTGTCATTATTATTATATTGACTCAGCTCACCCACAAACAATTACTATTTCTCTAATTATTTAAATGGGACTTTATTTGTATTAAAAATGCTTTGTAATTATGTCCATGTAGTTCCTAGATTTCTCTTGGCAGATATACTCCCAGGTATTTTATGTCATCTATGGTTATTTTGTATTTCTTATTATCTCTTCTTACTGGGATTATCTGCAATATATACAAATATATACAAACGCTGATGATTTGTGGGGGTTATTTTATATCTTGCTGCTTTGCTGAAATTGTTAATTGTTTCAACTGATTTTTAGGTTGAATCCCTAGGATGTTCCAAGTATACCATCATATCTTCTGCAAAAAAAAAAAAAGATAGTTTTATTTCCACATTGTCCATTCTGATTACTTCAATTTCTTTTTCTTCTCTTATTGATATTACTAGCATTTCCAGTAGAATGTTGAACAATATTGGTGATAATGGGCATCCTGGTTTCATTCCTAATCTTATTAGAAAGGCTTTTAGCTTATCCGCATTACAGATGATGCTTGCTGGTGGCTTTAGGTAGACATTTCTTATCATTTTAAGGAAGAATCTATTTATACCCATGGTTTCAAGTTTTATTTTTAGTAGGAATGAGTGCTGTATTTTGTCAAAAGCTTTTTCTGCATCTCTTGACATAATCATATGATTTTTGTTACATTTCTCCTCTTTTAAGAGGGCAACAGTATCTTTCAAGGATAATGGCAACTTCACTCTGCTCCACTCAGGGTACAATGGTAATATCCACCTCAGAACCTGCCCAAGAAACTGGGCCCAAGTTTCTGGAGACACGGCCAAGTTTGAGGCTGAATTAGAGCTCTCCAATTCTAATCGTCTTACTATATACAACCTAGTTCTTTCTGTCTTTTTTCCAGCAAGGTGACCAGTCTCTTCAAGAACTGTATCAGGAAATGGATGAACCAATTGTGGTGTATAAGATATATAAGAAATGACAAATATGTGGGATTCAGAGAAGCTTAGGAAGATGCATGCAAAATGATGCAGAGTGAAGAAAGCAGAACAATATACACAAGGTGTAAAATAACATAAATGGTAGCAGCACTGAAAAGAAGTCAAATTCCAGTGAATTACAGTAAGACATCTTGGAGCAAGAGAACTGATAAAGAAAGACGTTCATACTCAAATTAGTGATATTGAGACTATGGATGGGAAATGCGGTACATACTATTATAGCAACATAGATTTAGGGCTGGAATGGATCTTTGAGATTATCTAGTGCAGGAATTCTTACCCTTTTTTGTGTCCTAGTCATCTTTAGCAGTCTAGTGAGGCCTATAGATACTTTCTCAGAATAATTTTTTTTAAAAATTCATAACTGTTGGGAGATGGGAAGGGAATAAGCATTTTTGGTGTTGTTCAATCACATAAGTCACGCCCGACTCCTTGTGACCCCATCTTGGGTTTTCTTGTAAAAGATACTAGAGTGGTTTGTCATTTCCTTTTCCAGCTCATTTTACAGATGAGGAAACCGAGGCAAACAAGATTAAGTGACTTGACAAGGCTCACACAGCTAGTAAATATCTGAGGTCAGATTTAAACTCGGGAAGATGAGTCTTCCTGACTCCAGGCCTGGCACTCTATCCCCTGTGTCACCTAGCTGCCCATTTATGAAGCATCTACTATGAGGCACTATGCTTGCTAAGCACTTTAGAAATATTATTTCATTTAATCCTAACAAGAAGCCTGTGAGATAGGTGAGGACATGATAAATTTTAATTAGAGGTTAGTGAAAATAAAGACATAACTTTTTTTTCCCATCCAAGTTCAAAGGTCCTCTGAAATCTATTCACTGACCCTCAGTTAAGAACCTCTCTTCTAGTCCACCCCCCCCCCAATTCTATAGATGAGGAAAGTGAGATCAGCAGAGGTTAAATAACTTCCTCATAGTCACACAGGTAGAACATGATAGAGCCAAGATTCGATCTCAGGTCCTCGGACTCCATATCTAGAGGCAATCACTGCACCTGGACTGTCTTTTTGTTTAAATGTTTTTACTTGTTACAAGGAATGGAGGGTTCATGGGGGAGACAAGGGGAGAACTAGGAATAGGGTATTTAGGGGGAAATTACTACAGTGTAAAAATAAAAGGCGACAATAAAACTTTTTTAGTGTTTGAAACAGGGGGTGGTTTATAACCACTTTCTAAATGCTTCTCCTACCCAACTGTCTCTTTAGGAAATTTGATATATAAGATATATATATCCCATGCAAAAAAAGAAAAATTCGCATTGTCCAGCATTTACAATATCTTCCTTCTAGAATATTCTACTCCTATCCAGAGATTCCAATTCAATCTGCAGGATCTGTTTAATTGTATCCTCATCTCTGTCTAATGGTATTTTCAAAGGCAATAATGCTTTATGTGACCCTGCTTACCAAACCTCAGTCTACCTATATGCAACCTGCCTGCACTGTCCCTAGTCCTGCTGTCTGGATCCAAAGAGAAAGAATCAAATTCCTCTTCTGAATGACAACCAAATGCCAACTTGTTTTCACAAACTTATGGAAAGCTATGAGATCCCACCCAGTCACCCCAAGCCTTCTTTTCTCTAGGCACAACATTTTACAAGGCATGATCCTCAGTCCTCTGGATCACTCTCCTCTGGATGTCCCCCAGTTGTCAATGTCCTTTTTGATGGGGCACTCAGAACTGTACACAAAACTCCAAATGTGATTTGACAACTGAATTTGAATTCTGAATTGTCACCTCCTTGATCTTGACTGTGTACCACTTCTAATGCCATCTAAGCTGTTGTTAACATTTTGGCTCCTTTTTTTTTTGCATTATTGACTAAAATCCTTAGACTTTTTCCTTTCCTATGTCCCTCTAGTTACCATTAGTTACCACCATCTCTCTATGACTCTTTTACTGTCTCTTCAGCCCTCCAACGTTTACCATTTTCCTTTAACAGTAGAAAGGAAAAGAGAAAGGAAAGAAAATTCCAGCACGGAGTATGGCTGTAATTACATCTACTAAGGATTAATCTGCTCTAGGATCTCATTGTACCCACCAAGCCCTAGCACACCTTTAAAAAATTATTCATCCCCACAGCTTTCTTATATAATCTAATGGCATATAAGAGTCTAAGATTTGGGGCAGAAAGAGATGAAGGGAAACTGATGAACACAGAACGATTTTTCAATCTTTTATCCGTACTTACTGCACCTTCAGAAAAAAGTGTCATTTTTTTGGAAAAGGATATAAGATTTTTCAACAGAAAAATATATTAAAAGTAAAAAATGAAAGCTCTCTCCTGAATATGAATGTGTCACCCAAGCCTTTTATCTTTCGTTCTCCCCCCTGAAAATAATCCAAAGCAAAATTCAAAAGTGATTATTGCCAAGGAGATGCCACCCCTGGAGCATTGCAATGAGACCTCAGGACTTTAAAACTCAGTATTTATGACGAGAGCTCCAGATCCAACTGCCTTTGTCCACAGTAATGAGAATTTGTCTAGCCCTTTAAGAACTGCAAAATACCTTGATCCTGAAAGGTGACTCCTATACAAATGTTTATGACCATTTTACAAAAAAGGAAACTGAGACCCAGAGAGATTAAGTGACTTTCCCATGGTCATTTAACCTAGTGTCAGAAGCAGGATTTGAACCCAGGTTTCTCCTAACACGAAGTCTTTATATTACACTTTTCTTATGCAGTACAGCTCGGTTTGGATCCCTTGCCTTCATAATCTTTAAAAAAAAAAATTAAGTTAAGAACATGGCTGTTTATAGGGGAAAATTGCGGAGTTTCCCCATGTTTTTACTAAAATAAGACACCTTAGCAGGTGCTGGGCAGGTACATAAAATATAGGATAGCATCTTCCCTCAGGATCTTGCATTCTGTTTGGAGACACAGACCCACATGGGAAGACAATTACAAATAGAAGGCAATGTATATTAGTAGATTGTTAAAATAGTAAAACAACAACCTCAATAGCAACAACAAGCCATGTCTGGGAGTCAAGAAATCTGCTTAATAAAAGCCAGAATGTACATAGCATTTAAAGGTTTGCAAAGCACTTGACAAATATCATTGCACTCCCTCGCTACTCTTGTGTCTTGAACTCTCTTCAGTCCTATTCATCCTCAAAACCTGTCTTCCAGAAAAGAATATGTTATAACTAAAACAGCTTAAATTTTGTATGACTTTTGACAGATTATAAGACACTTAGACATGTATGATGAATATGTATAATGCAGATTGTTTCCAGTTTTCTTGTCCTGTCCTGTGATGATTTCTGTTCGTACAAATGTCTGTAAGGATCTAGACCCATTTACAGTTTAAGGGGTGCTATGGAACTGTGACCAACTTAAAGTGCTGAGGCTGTTTTTAGGTATTTTGTTCCCTAGGTTATTATTGGTTGGTGGAGAGAAGTGGGAGTGGGAAAGAAGAGAAGGATGGTAGGTGGCGTACTGGGCCTATTAGCTGCTTGGATTAAGTATGAAGTGTCAGAAGGCCTTCTCCTCTCCAATACATCATAACAATTAAAGCTCCATTGGGCTAATTCCTTTTATTTTATGGGTCTACTACTCTCCAGGAGAACTGAGAAAACATTGGGAAGAAATTTCAGAGAGGCAAATGTAAGCTTAATATTAGGAAAAATTTCCAAACAACAAAGTAAGGGAATTCCAAATAATTAGTGTCATCCACAAGAGGAATGAGATGCACCATAAGGTAAGGGGTCCCCCTCACTGGAGATGTTGTAGCAAAGGCTGGGTGATCACTTGTTGGCTATGGGACAGAGAGGATTCTTGTTCAGGTATCAGGTATAAGTGGGACCAGATAGTTGCTAAGGTTCCTTTAAGTCTTGAGAATCTGTGATTCTGCCATCTGTACAAAAATCTTGTGAGATCAATAGCATGCAAAGTACTATTTTATAAGCGAACAAACTGAAGGTCAGAGAAGTCAGGTGACTTACCCAAGTTTATGGCATCAATAACAAATGGATCTGGGCATCAATCCTAGTTCTTCTAACTCCAATCCAGTGTTCTTTCTACCAAGTCATTACTAGTGGCTGCCTAACCCACATTTGCTGAAGGCTAACCCTAGCTCCCAATGGATAAAGAGGTTTTCAACTGTCAGTGAATGAATGAATGAATGCTTGGGTATTTGAATGAATGAATTGAAAAATGGAGGAATGGAGAAATAAATGAATGGATAGATAAATGAGTGAGTGAATAAATGCACGAATGGATGGATGGAGAAAAAAGCATTTATTCAAC
Organism: Phascolarctos cinereus; assembly: GCF_003287225.1. Lineage (NCBI taxonomy): Eukaryota > Metazoa > Chordata > Mammalia > Diprotodontia > Phascolarctidae > Phascolarctos > Phascolarctos cinereus. Next base: position 303,133,452 of record NW_027556098.1, on the reverse strand, counting down.
TCTCACTACATGCCAAGCACTGAGTTTTCAAATAGAAAAAGTAGGTCATTCCTTGCCGTCAAGAAGCTCACACTCTAATTTGGAAAAACAACATATAATAGAAAGTTCAGCTACAAGAAGAATGGAAAGACGTGGAAATCCAGAGGGTTCGGTGTTTATGGAGATAGAAAGGACCAGGAGTCCGTAGGTTAAATCACAAGATCAGATGGTAGTGCTAAGGGCCTGCAAGGCATAGAGGCATGGCAGACACTAAAACTTGGAGGACTTTGAGAGGCAATGTTACAGCAAATAGTGAAAAGAACTGGGGACTCAATCACAGGATCACAGTAGGATTTAGAACTGGAAGGAATCTCATAGGCCATCTGGTCCAACCCTCTCATTGTATTATAGATGAGGAAATTAACATTCAAGGAGGTGAACTAACTTATCCAAGGTACCACAGGCTGGGAATATCAGAGGCTAGATTTGAACCCAGATCTAATACTCCATACTGCTTCCATTCTGAATCATAGTAAGGCCACAGAGCCACATTTACAAAGTAGCATTAACCAAGATAGTACAACATGATGTCTTAACACAAAAGTTGGAGGTCTTGTTGGGCCAAAACTCACATGTGAAGGAGCCATCCAAAGTTCAAGGGCAGTAGTATGAATGTCCTTGTCCCTACTGCTTCCATGGTAGGCAATTGGCTAATCAGCAAAATGTACCAATGCTGACAAAGCCTGGAAGCTCCCATGGCTCCCTCCTTTCCTCACTCTAGCTACCCTTAGGACCATGCACGATACACAACTGAACACAAGTAAAGAAGAATATGGGCCAAATGTCTATTTCTTAAAGCAGACAGATCAAGGAGTCAGAAGAGCCACAGAATTATTCAGTGTTGGTAGAAAAACATCTTAGAAAAATGCTTAAGTCAGCCTGTCCTCCCACCTTTTGTCTTAAGTCTCTTTCTGGGCTTTTCTTTTTTCTTGCCTTTCTCTCAATGTTTCAAATGCCTAAAAAAGCCACTTTACTTACAGTTTCAATTTCATTCTTATTCATATCTGAAAGTAAATCCATCATGTATGCTTAAGGAGTCACAGTGTTCCAGGAAGGAAAAAAAGGGGACAGAAAATAAATTATTTAAAAGGCATTCATTAAGCTACCACAGTATTTATAATATGCATTATTAATTTTATAAAGAAAGATGTTATTTTAATTTATGTGGATAACTCAACAACGATCTAGCACCAATCCCATAAGAAAGGAATATTTGCCTAGATAATCCTAAGTATGGGAGAAGCTACAGAGCTGACCTTAAGAGTCAGAAAGACATATACTGGCTGTGTGGCCTTGGTCAAATCATTCTCAGTGCCTCAAGCAACTCTAAGTATAGGTTACAGACTAGTTGTCAATCTACAGCAGCCAGAGAAAGGTTCCCAGAGCTATGCTAGTGCCACTTCCAACAGTTGAATAGAGCCCATTGATAAAGTTTTCATGTGAAAAAACCTTGGAAATCGGCAAATGTTACAAATCAGGATTTGATTTATTGTTTTGTGGATTTTCCAGACTAAAGAAATCAATGGAGAAAATATAAATGATAAAGTTTAAATGTAAAAGTGTGTTGTATATACACCTCCCTACCTCCCACTTGAAGCTGGTTGTTAAAAGTTTATCAGCACACTAATGAAGTTTCCATACCAGGGACTCCCCCTACATGGATGAAACCACAGGTCTTGACAAAAAAAAATCACAAATAACAGATAATTCAAATATAACGTTTCACTCTAGAATACATTTTTGTTTTTATGTTTGAGTAAGGATGTGTCTACCTCCAGTCTTCTCTTAGATTGTAAGCTCTTTGTGAGTAGAGATGTTTCAATTCATTGTATTTGCATCCCCAGTGCACAGAAATTAAATAGGATGATGGTTCATTGATTAGTTGATCCACCCTCCACATGGTTGACAAATGGATATTCCTAAAACATGGATTCTGAGTACATTGTCCTCTCTACTCAAAAACCTTTAATGAGTTGTTATTGTCTGTAGGATAAAATGCAGATTCCTCAGCCTAGCATCTAAAGCCCAGCACTGGTCCTCTTTGGGGAGGAAGGATGAATAACAACAACAGGAACAAAGCCCATCTCAAGCCGGCTCCCACCTTACCTTTCTGATCTTAACTCATAGTATTCTGACGAGCATTCTAAATCTCTGTTCTGGTCAAACCGACATGCTAACTGCTGCCTGTACACAACATTCCATCTCTTCAGATACTTCCCCATGTCTGGAGTGCATTTATAGCTCCTGGGTGTTACTGTCACATCTGGCTCTTGTTTTTCTGTAATTTTTTACGTGACCCACACTTCCAGCCAGAAAAGGGGAGGGATAGTTAAAGACCTCATAGACTGCCCTGTGACCACCCCTAGGGCCAGCTTTCTCCTCTAGTGCCTTCCCCTAACTCTCTCTTCCTTCCTTCCTCTCTCTAGAGACTGAGGGAGAGGGAGAGGGAATACCTAGTCTCAGGAGCCTAATAGGTCACCACAGCCGGCTATTGAAATCAATAGAAATGAAAGCCAAGCTCATGGTCTCAGGATAGACAGAGAGCTCCAAATTTCATTCTAATAATGTCCCTGAGACTTTAGCTTTGTATAGGATTAACAACTCAGATAATATGACTCACAGGTGGTCTCCTTGACCTTCAAGCCAAACTGTCTTAGCTTATGTATTATGTGAAATGTAAAACTGTCTCCGAGTTGCCCCTCTTCCCTGAGCACACTCTAATGGCGTGTGTAGACGTATTCAGTAAAACAGTGGAGAACACAGTAACAACAGCAACTATTGCACAGTGAAATATGAATGTTACAAGGGAGAGAAACTCCAGGAGAAAAACATCTTCATGTGCAGACTGAGAGGAGGGAAGAGAGGAAGAGATAAGTCAGGCGGAATCTCTTTTTCACACAGATGAAAAAGAAACAAAGTCCACTTTTCACTTGTGCTTTGCCCCTGGAGCCACTTTTTGCAGACTGTTCTCTGTAGGAAAGGATCTGGTCTCTGGGCATCTGCTCTCTCTTTTATCTGGTCCCTCTTCTACCTGTGTTTCTTCCTCTTCCTGCTTCCCTCATCTCTCAGCTAAATTTTGTGCAGCAAAGGCAGGCTCTCTGAATACAAACCTGGCTCAGCTGTGGCCACGTCTTTGCGCAGGCAGCTATTTCATTAGTCCCTGGAAGCTTGCGCCAGAGGCTACATATTCCCTTCTCACATTGCTCTTTATAGCCTCTAGATTCCTTCAAAGGATAGTTAAGGACTCCTTCATGAATCTTTTCCCCATCCCCCACCTATCATTGACTGTCTCCAAATTACCTTATTTTGTTTAGTTTATATCTTGTGTGTACATTTTTTTTTTGGCAAGGCAATTGGGGTTAAGTCCAGAGTCCAGAGTCATACAGCTAGTAAGTGTTATGTGTCTGAGGCCACATTTGAACTCAGGTCCTCCTGACTCCAGGGCCTGGGCTCTGTACACTGTGCCACCTAGCTGCTCCTTGTTTGTACTTTTTAATGACTTATATAGGTACCTGTTGTCTCTTTGAATAGACCTGTACTTCTTGAGAAATGTTTCACTTTTGTCTGTATGTATCAGATCCTAGAACACATAGTAGCCACTTAATAACTGCTTGTTGATTGACTAACCAAATGTTGCTGCCTCATGGCCTTAGAATGTAAGCTCCTTGAGGGCAAGATTTTTTTTCATCTTTGTTGCTATATTCCCCAGCACCTCAAATGGTACCTGCCAATAGAAGGCACTTAATAAATGTTTAATCAGGTGACCAGATTTCAAATCCCAGCCTTTACTAACTATATGACCTTGGACAACTCACTTTAGTTCTCTGGACCTCTTATCTCATCTCTAAAATTGGGGATAAAAATACTGACACTACCAAAGTGATTGGTGTTCTCATGAGGAAAACATTTCATAAACCTTGAATTGTTCTACAAATGTGAATTAGATAGAGAAGCAACTACAGCATTGTACCTGGAGTCAAGATAACCTGAATTCAGATCTCACCTCAAACAATTGCTAGCTGTGGTAACCTGGGTAAGTCACTTACATTCTGCTTGCCTCAGTTTCCTCATCTGTAAAATGGGGGTAATAACAGGATTGTTATAAAGGATAAAATAAGATAATATTTGTAAAGTACTTTGCAAATTTTAAGGTGCTATATAAATATTATTATTATTACTTCCATATTCTGAGAATTCACTTCATTTGGAATAATAAAGTGACACTGTGAAGCAAGAGGGAGAAACTGTACTTATGTCCACCTTCTCTATCCTCCCTCCCGTTCCACTGCTTCCAGCTCCCTGCTGTATTCTAGGAAAGGACAGAATCAATCCTGACTGATGAAAAACCATTGCCCAAATACAGATACCTTCTCTCTCTTTCCAAATTGGCTCTTTGTCTAAATAACACTTTTTCTGAAGATTAGGAAATAATAGTGTTTTGTCATAAAAGGAAAGGACCTAAAGTTTCTTTCCCTTCTAGTCTCTGCTGAGATTCAGGTCAAAAATTAAAAAGAGACTGGAGTTATGCCAACAAAGAAGTTACATGTTCTGAAGAGATAATAATGTCATAAAAAAATTAAATAGAGCAAATGAGCAAAAGTGGCAACATTACACATTCTCTTCGTCCTAAAGCTTCATTGACCCTAGACCAGAGGATATAGTCTGATCTGTACCCTGAAGTTTTAAAAAATGAATTCTAAAGAGTTCAGAGGAAAACAGGATACAAAGGCCTAAAATGCTCCAGGGGAAATAGGCGGAAGAGGGACAGCAAGCTCTTATATCTATATCTATCTATATCTATATCTATATCTATATCTATATCTATATCTATATCTATATATCTATATCTATATCTATATCTATATCTATATCTATATCTATATCTATATCTATATCTATATCTATATCTATATCTATATACAATTAGAAACAAGTTCATGAGAGGAATGGGGAAGAGAAGAATGCTCTGTACAAGGTCCCTGGCAAGGCATCCTCCAACCTTTGCTTGAATAGCAAGGTGAAATCCACTATCTCCCAAGAGAACCATTCCACTTTGGGAGAACTCTAATTGCTAGGAAGTATACCTTATATACCGATACCAGTCTCTCTGTGGCTTTCACCAATGGATGGCTTCCAGATTTGCAAAATCACAGAATTCACAGAAGCTTGGATAAAGCTTCATTGGTGATCTAGTCCAACACATACTAAGCAGAATAAATCAAACACTTCTTTCAAACATTTGAATATCATGTCTATGCTAGGTCATCTCCTCCTGGGTAAAAACCTTATTTCTTCAACCTTGTCCTTGCATGATAGGCCCTCAAAGCCCACCTGACCATTGTCTTCTGAATGTTTTCTAGCTTATCACTGCCCTTCCTAAATATAGCTCTGAGTACTGAACAGAGGACTACTACTGCCCTTGTGCTCAGTACTATCACTTTCCTAACACAGTCTCAAATCCTGTTTACTTGTTTTGGTTGCCTAATCAGACTGATGACTCATACTGATCTTGCAATCCCCTAATAAAAGGTCTAGATGTTTTTCACATGAATTCTTTCAACCATACCTTCCTCATTCTATACTTGTGAAGTTTTTTTTAGTACCACTATAAAATTTTACATTTAGATCTCTTAATTTCATTGTATTAGATTTACTCCATTGTACTAAACTGTTGAAGTCTTTTCTGATCTCTGCCATCCAGTGTGCTAAGCTATTATTCCCACCTTCATGCCCTCTTCAATTTTGATAAGCACAGTATTCACAGATTCACCCAATTCATTGATAAATATGTTGAATAGCACAGGGCCAAGAACAAATCTGAGGGGTTATTTCCGTAAAGCCCTCCCTCCATAATGATATTAACCCAATGTTGAATTCCCTTTATATTTAGTCACTAGACAAGTTCCAAATATGTCTCTCTACACTATCATCTAGCCCACATCCTTCCATTCTGTCCACAAGGATAACATTAATTGTTGTTGTTCAGTCATGTTTGACTCTTTATGACCCTATTTGGGGTTTTCTTGGGAAAGATACTAGAGTGGTTTATAATTTCCTTCTCCAGCTCATTTTACAGATGAGTAAACTCAAGCAAGTGACTTACCCAGGGTCACACAGCTAGGAAGTATCTAAAGCCAGATTTATTTGAACTCATGAAGATGAGTCTTCTTGACTTTAGGTCTAGCACTCTATCCATTCTGCCACCTAGCTGCCCATTGAATGCTTTGTTGAAAGCAATTGCCTTATCATCCCTCAGATGCATCACTCTAGTTAGTTACCCTGGCAAAAAAAAAAGGCAATAAGTTTGGTCATACAGGACCTGTTCTTGATGAAGTTATTCTGTCTTAGTTATCATTCTGTCCATTTCCAAATTCTCACATACTATTTCATTTCCATCATGAAATTTTTAACTTTTCCAGGAATAGGCATCAAGTACCCTCACCGCTAACTCGCAGATGCCATCCACTTCTGTTTTTAGAAACTTAGGACATTTGTCCTTTAATCTTGTCACACCTTTCCCCTTCTCCAGAGTCTTCCACAGATCACCAACAGCAGCTTAGTTATTTCACATTAGTTATATCACAGCTCTTAGTTATTTCAGGATCCTACTAAGTCATTTGAACTGATCTGTGAACATGAGCTCACCAGGGCAGCCAGGGACCTGCTCACTATCTTCTAACTCATCTTTTCCACAACTTCGTGTTAAAATCTGTGTTCTAGTCTTCCCAGTCGGAAGATAATTCTCCTTGGCATAAAAAAAATCCGGGTGCAAAATGAAAGTTGAGTTTTTCTACCTTCTCATTTTCATCTAATATCATTTCATCTCCCCAAAGTAACAGACATCCATTTTTAAACCTTTTCCCCCAACAGTAATAATCACTCTCTTTTTTTTAACTCAGATTTTTTAAAAAATCATATATAGAAGACAGAAGCAAGGACAAATAATGAAGGCTGAAAACAAAGGAGTAGCACAATTCTACAAGAAAAGTATCAGAAGGGACAAATCTCAAAATGAGCTGAAATAAGCTATGAATACAAAAGGAGGGGGAGGGGATTTTTTTTTTTCTGGTATAGAAATATTCCCGGTATAGAAATAACATAAGTAAAAGCCCAGAGTCAGATGTGTTGGGGGATGGGACATGGTTCAATTAATAAAAGTTATTAATTCAATTAATAAAAGTTCAAGAAATACAATACATAGAAATTAGGGAAGACCTCTCCCCATCTCAGATGCAAGTAGACTATTTAGAAGGGAATCCATCCCCCTCCCCCATGGGCTACTTACAAGAACACCAGTTTGGGGGCAAAAAATTCGGGAGACTTGGCAAAGAAAGCAAGAAATGTGCTCTCCCCCTGAACCTCTGAGTCTGAGCTCTCCCTCAGGGCAGAGAATGGATTCTGTCTTTGATTAACCTTTGCCACTAAGGGTCTCGCATAGTCCCCTGCATTGGATGGTTATTCAGTAAATGTCTCTCAGAATGCCTTCATCTGGCAAGAGAACTGCTCTCCTTCTATTTTCTACCCAAATCCCAGTGTATAAAGTGACACCTCATTAACAGGATATTAGTTCATTCAATATCAGGTTTAAATCTGAGCAAGTGCGATTCCCCAGCTCACCAGATAGGAGTTTCTTTTTTAAACTGTCTGCTCAGCTTGAAGTAGTCTAGCCCAGTGGCTGGCCTGATGAGAAATTTAAATCTTTGTATAAAGAAAGAACAAAAAACATCTTTTGTAAAAGGTTCCTACCGTTCTGGTAGAACATTAGCTTTGTAACGGGAAGCTCCATACGAGAAAGCAGTTCCTGAGCAGTAGCTGTTGCTAAGAGGAATGCTATTATCCATAACAATCCTAACTCCATTTATGTAGAACTCTGAAGTTTACACAGTACTTTCCTCACAGCAACCCCATAGGTAGAAAGCAGGAATATTATTCTTCCCATTTTACAGAGGAGGAGAGCAAGACAAAGAGATTTGGAGTGATTTCTGCAAAGTCACACAGCTGGTAAGAAACAGAGATAGTACTTGAACCCACATTTTTCTGAGGCCAAGTCCAACGCTCTCTGCACCAGGCTGCTTTTCCAGCTACACAAAGTCAGTAGCTACAATAAGAAATGCCTATGAAAAAATATGATGCTTAACCGTTAAAATTTAAAGTAGAAATTACACATAGCCTTTAACTAGAAAGAAATTTATCGTGGTGGGGGATAGATAATAATTTTATTCTTTGTCCTTTCAAATTCTGAGAGAAAAGATGTTAAGGAGATGAAATCGATACAACATCCCATGTACAGCACACTGTCCCCTGCCTCAGAGTCTTGGATAAGTAACCAGTGATGTTACAGCTGCTACCTGTATGTCCTTCAAAGAAGTTCAACTTAATTCAAGAAACATTAGGTGCCCCCTATTTACGAGGTACTAAGCTAGATGCTGGGGAACGAAGGCAAAATAAAGCAGTCCATGTCTTTAAGAAACAAATGGTCTACTTAGGGATACAACATGCAGGCAAATAAGCAAATACAAATATATAATACATATTTATGTTGCGTATAAATATAAATTATATATTACAAATTATATAATACGTGATAAACTATAAATTATATAAATATTTATATATTATACAAATTCTATATATCATAATATATAACATAATAAATTATATATTATACATAAATATATCATAACATATAATTCATATAATAAATTATATATTATATATAAATATATTATACAGAGAGAAACAGGCAGATAGACATATGGATCTAGACATAGATATCAATATCAATCAGTGGGTGGGGCAATAAGGAAAGGCTTTGTGTAGGGGAGGGGACATCTGAGCTGTGCTTTGAAGGAAATATAAGGGTAGAGTTGAGTGCTACTCAGTCAAGTCACCCCCATCTCATTTAAAGTAAGTGATAAAATCTTCAATCAAATAATCATAATCTTTAGACTAAGTGTGCAGAATTCATTTGATGATGTGAAATGCTTCCAGACAGAAATCTGTTTAATGGACTAGAGACTTGGTCAGACCCTCTGGGTCCTATATAAAAGCGTCAAGTTAGCTGGAATCCAAGAATGTTAGAATTTAAAATAAGTTTTATTTTTAAGGTAAAGAAAAAAAAACCCTGAGTAGGAACTCCAGGTGAGGGTGAGGGGCTCCACTACTACGGCCTTGACAGAGTCTCCTCCCTACCTCCCCTTTGGCTGGAGATGGATCTTCTGTCTTTGAAGAGTCCAGAAGATTTGTACCTCCCATCTCATCAGCATACTAGCATCATGCCCCTGGGACAGCAGCAACTGGTAGCAGTATTTTTATCAGGGGCCAAGGAAAGACTCTCCGTACTTAAAAGGGATCATATTGTACCCCGTAAGTGTTAGAAAAGGACTTTCTGCACTGAGGCACTCTTACCTCTTTGCTGTGTGTTCATTTCCCACTGTACTCTGCAGGTATATCTAGGGGAACGTGTCACAAACTTTGGGAGAGTGTTTTGTACCAAGTGTTTTTACTATACTACTTTTGTACTATGATTTAATGCTATTACTTAAGCTATTTAAGGCTGACTGACTAAAGGATTCTCAATTTATGATCTTGAGGAGAAGCACACTGGTGGGGTCTCAAGCCAATGGTATTAAAGACTCTTCCCCAGCCCCTCAGGGGTACCTCTAGAACTCAGAGGGAGAAATGTAGGTTTGCTTCGTGCCCCTCCCAGAGATTCATCAAAATACATACTCCTTCTTCAACTCTGCCTTGTAAATTCCCAACTGGTTATTTCTTCACAAGGGCATAAGAAGATAATCACTTTTTCTTCCCTTACTGACCAGGTACATTCAAAAAGTCTTTTGTTTGAAATAGCAGAAATAGCATCCTTCTGTGGAAATAACAGAACCTTGGAATTTTTAGAGCTGGAAGAAACCTTAGAAAATATTTAGTAAATGGTTTCTTAGCCTTATTTCAACTTCCGCTCTCACAGATGTCTCCCATTATGAAATAGGGCTGCATTTCCCTCTCAGTGCTCTAGGGGTACCCCTGAGGGGTTGGTTGATGGAGGTAATTTTCTAATGCTGTTGACTTCTTTGTGTCATGGACCCCTCAGGTAATATAGTGAAGAATATGAGTCCTTTTCCAGAATAATGTGGTTTTTAAAAAAAAAATAAATCATAATTGAAAGAAATACTAAACGTTAGCTAAAGGTTGGTGAAAATAAAGATATAACTTTTTTTTTCTCATCCAAGTTCAGAGGCTTCCAGAAATCTATCAGTCTGTGGACCTGAGGTTAAGAACTCTTGATCTAGTGCAACTTTTTCTTTATTCAGTTGAGGAAATTGAGACCCAGAGAGATAAAATTACTTTCTCTACTATACAGAGCTAGTTAGGGTCAGAATTGGCCCTGGGAGTGGGAGGCTCCTAACCCCTGACGTAGCCGTCTTCCCCTGACACCATGATGACTTCAAAGTTGAAGTATATGATGGGGGATTGATGCCTTGAATTTCTAATTAGCAAGATTTTCTTGCACATTATGAATGGATAATAGTGTGCTAACATATTTTAAAACACTAAACATTATTAGATCTGGCTGCTGCTGCCTTCCAAACCAGAAACACTGCTGATTATTGTGTTATATGTAGCTGCATAGGTCAGATCAGTGAGGTTTCCTATAGAACTCACTGTACTCTTCTATGTCCTGAGCCTCATTGCATGGGGAAAGAAATGGCAACCTTAGGTATTAGATATATTAACCAATCAACATTTATAAACACCTACTATGTTCCAGGCACTGTGCTAAGTACTGAGGATACAAAGCAAGCTACATATAGGATTAATAGAAAATAATTAATAGAAGAAGAACACTAAAATTGAGTGTAGTCTCCCAAGGGAGCCCAGTAAGGACATTGTATGCCATGAGGGAGATAGAAGCAAAAATTGGATCCCTTAAGCAGCAGTTCCTTTATGGTCCATATCTTTGGGGTGGAAAGTATCTTGTATAAGAAAAGGAAAATGATAAACGTTAGAGAAGATGTGGGAAAACTGGAATACTAATGCATTGTTGATAGACTTGTGAACTGATTCAACCATTCTGAAGAGTAATTTGGAACTATGCCCAAAAGGCTATAAAACTGTATAGCATTTGATCCAGCAATATCACTACTAGGTCTGTATCCCAAAGAGATCATAAAAAAGGGAAAAGTACCCACATGTACAAAAACATTTATAGCAGCCCTTTTTGTAGTGGCAAAAAATTGGAAATTGAGAGGATGCCCATCAATTGGGGAATGCTGAACAAGTTGTGGTATACAAATGTAATGAAATACTAATATGCTATAAGAAATGATGAGCAGGGGGAGCTAAGCGGCGCAGTGGATAGAGCATCGGCCCTGAAGTCAGGAGGACCTGGGTTCAAATCTGGCCTCAGACCAAACACTTGACACTTTACTAGCTGTGTGACCCTGGGCAAGTCACTTAACACCAATTGCCTAAAAAAAATAATAGAAAAGAAAAGAAATGATGAGCAGATGGATTTCACAAAAACCTGGAAAGACTTACGTGAACTGATGCTGAATGAAGTGAGCATTACCAGGAGAACATTGTACACAGTAACAGCAACATTGTACAATGGTCAGCTATGATGGATTTAGCTCTTCTCAGCAATACAATGATCCAGGATCATTCTAAAAGACTCATGATGGAAAATGTTATCCACATCCAGAGAAAAAACTGTGGAGTTTGCATGTAGATAGAAGCATACTATTTTCACTTTTTTTTGGTTTTAGTTTTTTCTTTCTCATAGTTTTCCTCTTTTGTTCTTATTCTTCTTTCACAACATGACTAATGTGGAAAACGTTTAATATGCTTGTACATGTATAACCTTTATCAGATTGCATGCCGTCTTGTTGGAGGGGGAAGGGGCGAAGAAAGTGAGAAAAATTTGGACCTCAAAATCTTATAAAAATGCATGTTGGAAACTGTTTTTCCATGTAATTAGAAACAAATAAAATACTATTGAGTGGGAAAAAATCTTGTATAAGAGAAAGACAGAGACATAGTTATTATTGTTTCTATAACTCACAAGGATTGGCACCAGAAAAAGGTTCAAAACTCACTGCCTTCAATCATGTAGTGGAAAAAAAAATCTTCTAAAGCTTTTTGTGTTTAAAGTCAAATCTGTGGAGCAGGTAGGTGGCATAGTAGATAGAGCTCTGGCACTGGAGTCAGGAGGACCTGAGTTCAAATCCAGCCTCAGACACTTGGAACTTACTACCTGTGTGACCCTGGGCAAGTCACTTAATCCCAATTGCCTCACCAAAAAGCAAATAATAATGATAATAAAGTTAAGGCTATTCACTTTGCACATTGGTCACAGAAATATATTGGAGCTTTTCTCTAACACTATTTTCCCCATATCCAAATGGAGAATAAGGTAGCCCTACCAGTAGAACTTCAATAGTGCTTCATTACCAACACATCTAAATGACCTTATCATAAGGCCATTTTATCTGTAAGAGTCTTACGGCATGGATGCTAAGGATAATGTCTTAGTGAATTTTAAGGTCATTAGTATAGAGGAATTTATCTATTAATATAATTCTGTTACTGATATTAACAACAGATGGAATGTAAAAGAATAAGCCCTAGAGACCCTTGCTTATTATATTTTAATTTGAGTTTAGCTAATAAGTGAATACTCTTGGCTTATAGCTATGCCTGACTCATGTTACAGTTGTTTCACAGCCAAGTACCGTTCAAGATGACTGACTTAGAGTTTGGCCAGATTATAGTTTCAGAGTGTACTGAGCAGAATTATGTGGCAGTGTTACCTTCAATGGTCTATCAGCTTTTTCCCTTCCCCCTTTGATATTTCTAGTATTTTCCTGAGGCTTCTCTAAGCCTCAGCATAATTTATATCATCTGGTACCAAGGGAGGGAGGGATAAAGAGGATAGAAGGCAAAAAGGACTGCTAGGTGGCACAGTGGACAGATTTCTGTCCCTAGAGTCAGGAAGACTCATTTTCCTGGGTTCAAATCCTGCCTCAGACACTTACTAGTTGTATAACCCTGGGTAAGTCACTTAACCCTGTTTGCCTCAGTTCCTCAACTGTAAAATGATCTAGAGAAGGAAATGGCAAACCACTCCAGTATTTCTGCCAAGAAAACCCCAAGTGAGGTCATGAAGAGTCCAGCAAGACTGAAAAATGCCTGAACCACGTAAGACAGGAAGACAACAAGAAAGGGAGAAGAGTGTCTTTCCCTTACTGTAAAAGACTCAATGGGAAGTGCCGATCATGGTAAAGTGGGTAGAGGACCTTGCTCAAGTATTGAGACTGGGAAGAAATAAATTGAACTAAGTCATCCTAACTTAATTATGGGTGAGAACCAGGAATGTTTGTTTAAGAAAGATGAGTGGTTTGGGCAGCAGGATTTATGGAACTGAGTAAAAAGAAAAGAAATGGGTTAAATGACTCAAAACATTCTAACCCTTAGTCTACCTGAAAGAACAAGAAAGATGTCAAATAGGCCAGAGGCATGTTACATTTCCTGACTTCTTACACATTATTCTGCTTTACATGTTCATGGTTCAGTCACATTGGCCTACTCACTCTCCTTTACACACAGCTTTCCATACTGACTTTTCAAAGACTTTCTCCCATATCTGGAATGCCCTTCCTTCACCCTTCCATCTCCCAGAATTCCTCCTATCCTTCAAAGCTTAGCTTAAGCACCGTATGCTAATGAGGCCTTTCCTGCTGCCCCAGCTGCTTTTCTCCCTATTTAATCACCTTGTACTTATTACATATTTAATATGTATGCATATTTTGCATCTACTTGTACACCTACATGTTTTTCCCTTGATAAAATATAAGCACTTTAAAAAAAAAGTATGTAGGTTCCTTGAAGGGAGGGACTACTATATCATTTTTGACTTTGTGAAGCTAGAGATATAATCAAGTCCCCCCAGTAAGCTACTTGATGGGATTACAGAGGGTAAGGATCAGATAAGGGAGGTAGTGGGGTGTTCAGTTTTGACCATTTTGTATCTTGTAAAGAATGCAAGTGGCTCACAACCTGAGTGACAGATTACTATAAAGTGTGTGATGGGATTGGCCTATTTACAAATTTTAAAGGAAGTAGAAAGAAGCTTTTATGCTTCTTGTTCCTTTAGAAAATATGAAGAGGCTCCTCCATCATTTTAATTATGGGGTGATTGTCCATTGGCTGTCTGAAGGACAAGTGGGCTTCAAAAAGCCAGCCAGCTCTGCAGGCACATACTCCCTTAGCAGTGAGTTGAGACAGGAGGATCTCAGCCATCTCTGGCAAGAAAGAAGAGAAAAGGCTATGGTGGGAGAACCCAGATCTTGAGAAGTAGTCAATTTTACTCTTGTCCCATGAAACTCCTCCAAAATCCAATGGGAATAGGAGGAAAGGGAAGTGATTTCTCTCTCCTTCCTCACCAATTTCATCAATAATATTCTACCACAGAGTAACTCCCCCAGTGGGACACTATGCATTAAGCAGAGTCCAGACCCAGGGAATCACCTTTAGAATCAGAGGTTGAGCTGTGGACAGGAGCAAGCCAAGGGAACTCAGATAAGCCACATGCCCAGCAGAGACGTTACAGGCAGGGGGAGCAGCACGAGGTTCCTTCAAGAAGAGCAAGGATATTGGGTAGCTAAAGAGCTGGAAGTGTAAGTTTCCTCGTCCATGTGCGTTTCTTCTCCTTGGTCAATACGTGTCTTACTACTACTACTACTGCAACCTACGACCACGACTACGACTATGACTATAACTACTGCTGCTGCTGCTGCTACTACTACTACTACTACTACTACTACTACTACTACTACTACTACTACACTGCTGCTATTACTGTTGCTACTGCTATTGCTACTGCTACTACCACTACCACCACCACCACTACTACTGCTATTTCTACTTCTACTCTATACTATTATCACTATCACTATCACTACCACCATCACTACTACTACTTCTACTACTACTTCTATTACTGCTACTACCAAACTACTACCACCACCACTACTACTAATGCTGTTGCTACTATTATGACCACCACTACCAAAATTACCACTTCTATTGCTACTGTTACTTCTCCTCCTCCTCTTCCTCCTCCTCCTACCATTATGACTACCACCACCACCATCACCACTATGGCTACTGCCACTACTGCTTCCGCTAATGCTACTACTGCTATTGTTTCACTATGACTACTACTACTATTACTTCTACTACTACTACTACTACTATCACCATCATCCCCACCACTATCGCTACTACTACTACTACTACTACCACCACTACTACTACCACCACCACCATCATCCCCACCACTACCACTATTACTACTACTACTACTACTATCATTACCACTATCACTACCACCACTTTGCGAATTAGGTGCTGTTTCATCTGCATTTTACAGATAAAAAAAATTGAGAAGAGGAGAGATTAAGTCACTTGCCCAGAGTCACACAGCTTGTAAGTATTTGAGGCTTTAGGATAAGAATTCAGGTCTTTGTGACTCTAAGTCCCATGATCTATCTATCCTCTGAGACACTGAGCTCTTCCCATCCCAAACACTGGATGCAGAAGCTTTATGGGAGGAATATTTCATTACTGCTATTCATGCTGTGCTCCTTCAGTAATGCTTTCACTTTGAGCTAATTGTGTCAATTGGCTAACTATTAAAGGTTAAAAAAAAGTCAGTAAGGGCTCATGAACTAAAGTGTTAGAAGGATGTATCCACAGAGTACCTTTAACCTGAACTAGTAGCTCCCTGTCCCCCAAGGAATTTAACCCATGAGTTCAAGTTAGGGAAAGTGATCCCAGAGAATGCATTGTGTCTTTGATGCCTGACACAGTGCCAAGGCATATAGAGCTTAATAAATATTTGTTGGTTAATTACTTGATAGGGACTTCATCAGTATGAGTACTTTCTCCACTAACACAAATCACAGCTCCTCCATACTCTAGTAGATGATTTGTTGAGCAATTTCAGCCAAAAATATTTGTCTAATATCACCTAGTGATGAGACTCTCTGATCTTAGCAAGCCTGGTCCTTAGACAATCATTTGTCTTTGGACTCATACTCAAAGTTTTTTAAAATTTAAGCTAGCACATAGCTTCAGAAACAATAATAATCACTGATACCCAAATATTGCTTTCCAATCTGAAAAAAAAATGTTTTTGCTCTTTAAAAACCAAAGAATCAATCAATAAGTATTTATTTAACACCAACTGCATGCCATACTGGGCACCATGCAAGGTGTCAGGGATACAATGACACAAAATGATACAATCTCTGTTCTCAAGGAGCTTATATTCATTATCTTATTAAATCCTCCCAACAGATCTGTCCCCCAGATCATGGGACTTAGAGTCACAAAGACCTGAATTCTTATCCTAAAGCCTCAAATACTTACAAATATTATTACCTTTAATTTAAAATGAGCAAACTGAGGCTGAAGTAACTAGTTCAAGGTCACAAATCTAGTAAACATCAGACTCAGGATTCAAACTTGACTCCAAGCCCAATGGAACAAGTTTATCCCAGCAAACTACCTCTCTGGTCCTCAGTTTCTTCATCTTTAAAATGGAGGTAATTACAGATATTATCTACCTCACCAGTTTTTTGTAAGAGAAAGACTTTGTAAAATGCTATAAAATCAGTGTGAGCTGTTGTTATTGGGGTAGTCTACCTACTGACCTAAAGCTTGAAGAATCTCTAGGGAGAGTTATTGACAGACTTAGGCCAGGGCAAGTTTATTGGCAGCCATTCCTGCTCAAGAATCGGTCATTCCATCCTTGTTTGGAATGATGAATGGAATATTTGTTTCTCTGAAAACCGTTGCCTAGCAGCACCTGATCATGCCCATAATCTGTCATATGCCTGAATCCTGTTATTCATCAGTAGTAAAACTCATGCCCGTACTCATAAGGCTGTCCAGGACAAAGAGGAGAAGGAGTCAACCTATTTACTTTAGTCTAGAGATTGTCTCACATGCTGGTTGTAAACCTAATAAAAGGTGAGTGTAGAGATAATGAAGCCTGATGTCAAAAGCCCTTCACAAACTGACCAGTCATGATCATAACAAGTGATCTGGATAAGTTGATGATGACTTTGGGGACACTTCTTCCTCTAGTGACAAGACAGTACAGTGGTCAACAAGGAAGGAGGGGGAAGAATTGGGTCATTTCTCTTTGTCCTCAGGCCCAAACAGTGCAGAGTCCTCCTGTTGGAATTAGCTTGCTTTGTATTCTGGAGTCAGGAATCTTAGGGTCTACAGTAATAACCTGGCTGATTTGTAGGACTGAGTTGGAGGCAGCTTGTACCTGGCTCACAGAGCATTTATACTTCGGAACCACAAATTAGGTTTTCTTTGTTAATTGTCTAGACCAGGGGTCTGCAAACTACATAGGGCCTGAACCAAATCTGGCCACCACACAATTTTTTACAGAGAATGTGTTGGGGTTTTTTTTTCCGTTTTTAAATAAATAGCTGGATGTGGTTTTCAGGCCATAGTTTGTGGACCCTGATCAGGACTTAAGAAAGTAATGGGAAAATGTTAACAATGTAGATTAAATTTAAAAGTATGTTATCTGTACATTTTTCCCCTAGAGAACAGGTTGTTAAACGTTTATTGGCACACTCCTGGTTGTTTGGGATAGGAAGGAAGGAAGGAAGGAAGGAAGGAAGGAAGGAAGGAAGGAAGGAAGGAAGGAAGGAAGGAACAAAGGAATGAAGGAAGGAAGGGAAGAAAGAAGAAAAGAAGGGAGAGAGGAAGGGAGGGAGGAGAATTTATTAAGTACTTGCTATATTTCAGGCAATGTGCTAAGTGCAAGAGATACAAATACAAAGATGAATAAAGATGAAAGAGAATTGACAATATTTTAAATACCTAATGAATGCCTTCCCCTGGGAGACAGGTGACTTAAACGTATATGTCCTGTAAATAAGAAGTCACCCTTGTGAACAGAAAATCCTTTGAGCTTTGTAGGCCCTTACCAATGGTGACAGGGTTGTGACTTGAGGAATCAATGATGGGAAAGAAAGTGGTTCTGCCAAAGCAGTGGGGCCACCTCCATAGCCCCCCATTCCCTACCAGATCATGTGTTCCTCTGATGACTTTTTTTTACTTTCAAGGCCACCTTAGATGCTTAATTTAGCTTGATTTTTACCATGGGTGAGAGAGGTAAGTGGTGAGGTGGAGGAGGAGAGTGGAGGACCACAATACTCAGTGTAATTAGACCTAACCAGCCCTACAACTTAGGAAGATCCCAGCAGGCTTCTCATGTATTTCCCTAATGGTAGTAGTTGAGTAAATGCTTATCTCTACAGCCCTGTGTGAATGTAATTTTTAATACCCTGATTATTTGGCTCAGTGTTCTTGTCACATGGGAGGTAACGTGGAGAGTCTAGTCAGATCCCTTCTCCTTAGCTCTCTTCACAAAGCCCAAAATAGGACAATAGAAAGAACAGTGACTTTGTAGTCAAAGGACCTGTGTTCAGATCCTAGCTCTGATGACTTACCACATATGTGACCTTAGGTCAGTAATTTCCATACATGATAATGTTCTAAAAATCCTTTAATGGAGGCTCAATCAATTAACAACTGCCCAATTACATGACATATATATTTTCCTCTATGATAAAAAGCATGTGTACATTGGAAGCATTATAAAGTTGTTTCTGCAGCAATGAGGAGCTTTTGGGGGCAAAGTTATCATTGTAGTTATAAGCACTTAATGAATAAATCTGAAAGAATATTATGAGTTGTATGTTAAACTACCCTGGGGTTTGCCAACACATTTTGTTGTTGTTGAAAGATATTCTCGAAACAAAGAAACCTTGAAAATCCCTGACCTGGCCAGTCACTTAACCTCTCTAGACCTCAGTTTACTTATCTGTATAATGGGGAGGGATTGCAGATTTAGATGGCTTTTGAAATGCCTTCTAGCATTTCAAAAAAAAAAAGAATCTATGATTCTTTTCCTTTTTTAGCCTTTTTTTCTTAGCCCCAGACTCTCCTTATCTCCAGGGCAGGATGAGAGGAGGACCAATCACTTTGTGCTAAGCCCTTGAGGGTCCCCTCCATCCCTTTCTCCAAAGTCAAGACCTCTTGTGATCAGATTCCTTTGTTTCACAAAGGTTCTATGTGAGGTTCATTCTTACACTCTTGCCAGGAGAAAATAATCAAGTTTCCTAAAGCAGTCACCGTTTCGAAGCCTTCTTCAATTTAAAGCCACAGGGAGGAAGTAATTAAATTGAATAGAAGTCCTGGTATTTAAAATGCTGATATACATTGGGATCTCTTTTTTTGTAATTCTTTCCTTCTTTTCAGTGTATTTGTGAACAAAATTAATCACAAGGCTTTTTTATGGTGGCTGCTGACTGAGCTTGAGTTGAGACTGAATGTCTTGTGTGGAGAGAATCTTCAGAACTATTCAAATAAACATTTAAAATATTCCATCTAAATGCATAGAGTCTGCCATATCAAGATTCCTCCCTTCTGGCAGGACTGAGGCACCTGGCTGAATACCTGACCAACTCGAGGAAGTTGTGCCGGGAACAGAGCATATGAAAATGAACCATTCTTATTCCAGGGGGTTTATAAATAAATGTAACAGTGAAAAGAATCTACCCAAGTCAGCACACACTGACCAAAAAAGGGCTGTTTGACCTTGTTTGCCTATAAAAAGATTTATATAATGGTTCTGTCAGTCACCTGTCCTGCCCTCCCTCCCTGTGTGTCATCGGAGCAGCTGCTGTTGCCTTGGCAAATAAATATGTTGCTCTTTGGCCATCTGTATCCAGTCAGGATGATAGCTGACTGAGCGGCTTATTCCCCTTGACTGGGTTGAATCCAGAGGAAGCCAGGCTTTGTTACTTCAGTCTTTTGGGTAAATACATCCAATCCACTGGTGGTGTTCTCAATGAGAAAATTACCATACAGACGACTACAGTCTTTCCACGTAGCTTCAAAAGCTACTTATACACGTTCTAAATCACCATAGACAAAGCCTATTTTCCTCAATTTTTCATTTATTGCATGAGAGATACCAGTGATTTTTTTATATCTTAAGTGGTTAAAGCAAAGTGCTAATGTTCTCTCCTATAGGCCAGCATAATTCCATAAGCACCTTGAGGACAGAGATTTTTCATTTCATTTTCGTCTTTCTATTTCTGACACCTAGCATGGGTATTTTTCAATTTTTGATCCCCACTTCTGTTTTTATAGGCATAGGAAATGTCTGGTGGAGAAACTCCTTCTATCAATACAGATGAACAATTGTTCTGAAAATTATAGTGTTAGAGAGTTGTCCAGACCAGAACACCTAGAGGAGAAGTGGCTTGCTTAGTCAAATAGTCACCATGTCTCCGACACAGTGCTTAAACCCAAGGTTTTCCTGACTTCCTATGAATGTGGTGACCAAAACTGAACACAACACTCCAGATATGACCGGATTAAAGCAGAGTACTAATGAATCATCGCTTTCTTGTTCCTGAAAGCTATGCCCCTCTTAATTCAGCCAGCTTAATATTTGGAGGGACTGGGGGCAGAAGACAAAGGGAGAAAGGCCTTGCCTAGGCAGAGGCAAGAATATACTGTCACATGCTGTAAAAACATAGACATGTTTCATCGTCATCCCAATTATGTGCTAAGGAAATCTCTCTCAAATTGTAGTAAATTCTTTCTCCCCACCAGACCAGGGGAACAAGCCAGTAGGTCTTATTAATCCTCAGACTGGCACGTATAGAAAATGTCATGATATCAAAACACAATGACTTACTACGATGTTCATGTGTATAATGGCCTTGTGATTCCAAATCATGTGTTTGAGTTGTCAACTCCAACTAAGATAAGCTAAGTTTTATTTCTTTACTTCTTCTCTATGTCTCTCACATCTGTGGCCATTCTATCCCTTCCTTGGCCTCTGCCCTAATCCAGGCCTTCATTGCCTCACAGTGGGCACCTAAGTGGTTATCCCACACTTCCAACCCCTTGTCCTTCCTGTCTATTCTGCATACAGCCACCAGATTCACTGTACTAAATCATCACTTTGATCATATTACTTTCCTATTCAAAACCCTTCCATAATTCCCCATTGTGGTCCCGAGTGATGTTTCCAATCTCGGCTATTACTTCCCTTCACCTACTCTATACTGCAGCCAAAAGAAAATACCAACCATCCCCTTGTAGCCATACTCCTGCTACTCTGGAAATGTTCTCAACTTTGAGTTCAAAATAACTCAGTTAAATCTCATGACTCCAATCATTCTGAGTTTTTCTCCTTCCCAGGCCAATTGAGTTACATGACTCTGTAGCTCCTGAATCAGAACAATTTACTGAAAATAGAAAGGCAATGAAACACCAAGTCATCAAACAGCAGATAATATCTAGCACTCTCATCAATTTTACATCTCCTTTATCCCCTTGAGGCTGGAATCCAATCTCTCCACACTCTTTGTGCCTCTTCCACACAATGGGAGGGGAGCTCCAGAAGTTTGCTTTTCCCCTCATCGACTCCTCTGCCTCACAACATAGTGAGAGAGGGAATGGCTTAGTCAGTAAGGAGGATAACAAAGAATTATTGTAGACATCTTGGGCTTCCATGATTGTCATACATGCCCCAGATGCTCCTGACAAGGTGCCACCATGCTGCTCTGCTCACTCCCGGACCATCTATCTCTTTCCTCTTCTTTTATCAGGACCTTCCCCCAGTCCTGGGTCTAGAGGACTGGGATT
The DNA here is from genome assembly GCF_003287225.1 of Phascolarctos cinereus. Taxonomy (NCBI): domain Eukaryota; kingdom Metazoa; phylum Chordata; class Mammalia; order Diprotodontia; family Phascolarctidae; genus Phascolarctos; species Phascolarctos cinereus. The sequence goes on along the minus strand of NW_027556098.1, from coordinate 303,111,654 downwards.
ATTTTTCAGTTTGTCTTTGTATCCTGATGACTAAATATTGTGTTATTCACTAACACTGAGCACTAGGTGCTTAGTGAATGCTTATTTTAGGAGATTTGGTTGACTTGATGTAGGTGAATGCTTCACTGTCTGAGAAAAAGTCCTGAAGGGGTCACCTTTCCTTCTCTTTTGACATTTTACCAACTTTTTCCACTTCTGCCATCTCTGTCATTCTCCACCCTTCCCCCCCTCCATCTTCCCCTTTCATCTCTCATTGTTTCTGAGCCATTCCCCAAAGGGAGACTTTCCTATGCCAAAGCATCATGAAACATGTAGTTCCAACCAATCTCCCAAGGAACATGTCTTTCTAGTCCTAAAGCATCATGGGAATATGGAAAACAACACCTTCAAAAAAGTTCAACACATAATATGAATATTCCTTGTGTTTCTCTGCTGACAAAACTTTATGCATTTTGGACCCTTACCTTAGATGGAATTTCCTTCCCATTCACCTACCTCATAATCTTCACTCCTCTTCCAAAGTGATGTCTCTCTCATCTGAATTCTCAAAGCCTTTCCTCTTAGTTACTTATCACACACCACCTTGTAATATAATTATTTATGATATAATATCTCCTCTACTAGATGGTAAACTCCTCGAGGGCAGGGATTATATCTTATGCATCTTTGTATCTCCTTCATCATATAGCAGAATCCTTTGTTCATAATAGGGATTCAATAAGTGCTTTTTGAAAAATGAATAAATGAACTCTGTAAGTGCAGACAACACCTTTATTGTCTAAATTTCCATTTGCCATTGTTCTCATTCATTAACCTCTCCCTTTTTGCTTTAAAGACTTCCTTCATTTGTTATTCTACCACATGATGAGAAATATGATAATGGCTAAAAGACAATGGACGCTTTATGCAGGGCCTCTGGTGTTCTATTTTCACCACAGACCCAGCCAGCTAAAGAAACAGAAGCTAACTCAGAAATCCCATCCCTGGAATGCCAGGCCCCTGTTCCTAGGATGGTGCCATTGTGAGAAAGCAAGGTAAAGCAAGCCTAGCTTTGTGGATTCTGATCCTCTCTGCCACAGGTCCAGGAGAGGGGGAGAAGAGATGACAACTTAAACTCAAGTGCAAATAACTTTCGGTGTGAAAAATGTGCTATTCCAGGAGTTCCCAGAGAAGACTTCAAGCATCAGATTTCTCCTTCCCAACCCCCCTGAAAATCTGTGATGGAGACATGGACTATTATTAACCTTCTCATGCTCTACTACATACTTCTACTTTTCATAGTCTACTAGAATGTCTCCTGGTCTCTGATCGAGTGAAGGTAGGAAGGAAAGCTCTTCACTGATGTTCAAAGGCAGAATGCAGCCTCTCCTCTGATGTAATTCTTCCCACAATGTGCATGGATTCCCAGGTTTACTTCAACTGGCTCCTCTACTTGGTATTGGTGGAAATTAATTCTTTCCAATCTACTACTTAAGATGTATAATGATGAGAAGGACAGGGGAAAAAACGTTCACATGACTGTTATTTAAACAGGTGATACAATGGGAAAATCACTGGATTTATCATTCAGTCAACAGTCAACTAGCATTTATTAAGCACTTACTATGTTCCATGCACTATGTCAAATTCTAACAATACAAAAAAAGGGAAAAAATAGTCCCTGCCCTCAAGAAATACATATTCTAATGGAGGAGATATATAAATAACTAGGTCCATAGAAGATTAATGTGAAAGGGGCATTTAGAATCTGAGGTCCCGACTCTTCCATTGATAAGCTATGTGCCCATGGAGGTCTCTGACTCTATCTGTGCCTCAGTCCTGTCATCTGTAAAATCAGAGTAACAATACCTCTCCCAACCTGTGTAAATTTTTGTGAGGATAGAATGGGATAATCTTTGTGAAGGACTTTGTGAACTATAAAATGACAGAACCTTCCCTTCCTGCCCCATTACTCCCACAGAAACCCACCCTCAAAGATCCTTACCTCCCTCCCCTCTACTCCCAAACAAATGGAGGAAAATGACTCTTTGTCCACTATGGTTGGTTGATCCAATCATAATGATAACTGTGGTTGAGTGGACAGAGTGCTAGACTTGGAGAAAGAAGATCTAGCTTCAAATCCTGCCCCAGACATTAGCTTTCTGTCTCTGGGCAAATCACTTAACCCCCTCAGCCTCAGTTTTTCCCCTCATCTCTAAAATGCAAATAATAATAATACCCACCTTACAGGGCTGTTGTGAAGATTAAATGAAATACTATTTATAAAGTGCTAGGATGACATATAAATACTAGCAATGATGGTGTGATGAATGCAAGTATCTCTGAGTATTTAGAATACTACACATACTGGAGAAAGCCACAAAGGCTTTCCTTAGCTTTACATGGGCTATGGGGCTAGAACCTGACAGAGCATAACCTTCAAGAACCCAGGATGGGGGCAGCTAGGTGGCACAGTGGGTAGAGCACTGGCCCTGAAGTCAGGAGGACCTGAGTTCAAATCTGACCCCAGACCAAACATTTGACACCTACTAGTTATGTGACCCTCAGCAAATCATGTAACATCAGTTGCCTAAAATACAAAATAAATAAATAGGTAGGTAGGTAGATAGATAAACAAATAAATGAATGAGTGAATAAACAAACAAACAAACAAACAAACAAATAAATAAATAAATAAATAAATAAAGGGGGGCGAGGTGGTGCGGTGGATAGAGCACCGGCCCTAGATTCAGGAGGACCTGAGTTTAAATCCGGCCTCAGACACATAACCCTCAGACACATAACACTTTACTAGCTGTGTGGCCCTGGGCAAGTCACTTAACCCCAATTGCCTCACAAAAAAGAAAGAAAGAAAGTGAAGATATTGTTAGAAAAGAAGAAGAAGAAGAAGAAGAAGAAGAAGAAGAAGAAGAAGAAGAAGAAGAAGAAGAAGAAGAAGAAGAAGAAGAAGAAGAAGAAGAAGAAGAAGAAGAAGAAGAAGAAGAAGAAGAAGAAGAAGAAGAAGAAGAAGAAGAAGAAGAAGAAGAAGCCAGGATGACTTTCATGGCCAAATGAGGCAATATCACCTGAAGTCATCATAGGATCACAGAAAGCCATAGATTTAGAGCTAAAGCTGGAAGGGAAGAGAATGAGCATTTATTAAGTGTCAACCGTGTTAGGCATTGTGCGAAAAGCTTAGTCTATACTCCCCGTTTTACAGATAAAAAAACTGAAGCCTACAGAAGTTCTGTGACTTGCTGAAAGCCTCATATGTAGTAAATGACAGAGCTGGAATTTCAACTAGGGTCCTTTGTAAGGGCTCTGACATTATAAAGAGAAGAGGCAAGGAAGAAACAGATGGTAGAACTTTGCCATCACTACCCCTAAAGTGAATTTGTCTCAGGCATAATTTCACTAGTCATGGTTTTAGCAAGAATGGAGGGGGAAAGCATTCTGTTGTCTTCTCTTCCCACATCTTCAGAGGTAGTTAGTTTTCTGATGAGAGGCAGACTGATACTGAAAAAGAACACAGAATTTTGTCAGGGAACCTGGATTTACATCCTAGCTTGGCTACTTGTTATGCAACCTTGGGCAAATCATTTCATGTTTCTGGGCTTCCATTTAGTAACCTATAAAATGAAGAAATTGGACTAGATGATCTCTGAGGTACCTTTCAGCTTTGAATCCATAGTATAATCCTAGGATCTTTGGATCCGAGTACCTTCTAAGATACCTTTCAACTTTAAATCTATAATCCTATGAACCATTTGAAAAAAAAAATGTTGAAACCTATACATAGAGCAACTAGGTGATACAGTAGATAGAGTGCCAGCTCTGAAGTCAGGAAGACTGATCTTCCTGAGTTTAAATCTGGTCTTAGATGCTTACTAGCTATGTGACTCTGGGCAATTCATTTGACCCTGTTTGCTTCAGTTTCCTCATCTGTCAAATGAGCTGGAGAAGGAAATGGCAAACCACTCCAGTGTCTTTGCCAAGAAAACCCCAAATGGGGTCATGAAGAGTTGAACATGATGAAAAAATTACTGAACAACCAAAAAAAAAAACCCAGTACAAGCTAGTAAGAATGACAAAAAAAAAACTATGAACTCTCATTTTTGGAAAAGCTTTTGGAAGGTAAGCCTACCGATATACTGTTGGCAGAGCTACAAATTGGTTTGATTATTCTGGAAGACAATGTGGAATTATGACAAAAACCAAATATTCAAAGAAACATGGAAAAATTAAGTATTAAGTATTAAAGAGTGAAGATAGCAGGGCTGAAGGAACAATGACTACAACAGTATAAATAAAATTAACATGGAGAAACAACACAGTTCTGGTCAATTACAATGGTCAATGTTAGTACAGGATAAGTCTCTTCTTTCTGTTAGCATTCATTGAATTAACTCATTTGGGGAAGATGTACTTTGTAAGGAAATTTTAATTATTACTAGAAACGGTCTTTTGTGCCAAAACAAAACGTATTAATAGATAAATGTTAAAAGACTTATTTAAAGTACAATACCATCCAACTTAAAGGACACTGTTGTTGTTTTTGATTATTGTTATTGTCGAGAACTGTGATTTCATCAGGTTTAAGAAACTCCTTCCATCAATATGGCAGATCACCTTCAATTTATAATCTTAGAGAGTTGCTTGGAGTCATGAGTGAAAAGACTTGCCCATGGTCACACAATTAGTATATGTTAGAGCAGGACCTGAACCCAACTCTTCTGTCTCTCAAGCCAGCACTCTCTACACTATACCATACTGTGTAATGATCTATTATAGAATGTTGTTGCCATTAATAATGTCATAATATATATTAACATTTAACATATTTTTTCAGGGATTTTTAAAAAGAAAATTTATTTGAATGTCTTTATAATTCTGTCTCCCCCTGCCCCAGCTCATATTTCTTCTATATTTGTTTGATCAAATCCAACTGTTCTTCCTAACTCCATCTTTTTGAATTCCAATGCCAACTGCTCACTGAACATGTCAAGAGCTGAGGTGGTAGACCAGCAAGACAATCGTTCTACCGGAGCTTATGAGAAATGCCATCATATTTAATCAATTTCTACCCTATGTAATGTCTACCTTCTAATGCTTTCAGCAGGCATCATGACAAGTTCTCTGAGGGTCAATTTTCCCTTCACCATTTTTTGCTATTTTATAAAACAATAATGGACAGCTAGGTGGTGCAGTGGATAGAGCACTAGGATTGGAATCAGAAAGATTCATCTTCCCGAGTTCAAATCTGGCCTCAGACACTTACTAGCTGAGTGACCCTGAGCAAGTCACTTAACCGTGTTTATCTCAGTTCCTCAACTTTAAAATGAATTGGAAAAGGAAATGGCAAACCACTCCAGTATTTTTGTCACAAAAACCAGTTGAGGTCACAAAGAGTTGGAAAAGACTGAAACAACTGAACAGCAGCACAAAAATATTACTCATAATCCTCATTCATACACCTTGCTAATGTACCTTTACTCTAGACCATTATTGTCTTAGGCTACCAGTTTTCTTCACTTGACAAGGAGATGAAGTGTTTGCTGACCAAGGTGGTTTCTGGGTTCTTTCTGCTGCTTCATTGGAGTTCTTGTTTTGCATCAATTAAACATCTCTAAGAGAAATGGTAATAGAACCAGTGTGTTTACTTTTGTCAACTTCATTTTAAATTTTTATTTTTGTAAATGGCTTGTTTAAACAGATTGGATTGAAACTATTGTAATTGTATACAGGATCTTCTCCAACTTTATCTTTTCTTCTAATTGGGTATTGATTCCTGAGTGTTAAGATAAAGTCAGTTTTGTTTTTTGTAATGCTGTTCAGTATTTTCCACATCCAGGACCTTCTGACTTTCTGCTACAAGAAAATATTCATAAATTTCTGAGCACAAACTTTTGGCCTTTTTCATTTATTGATTGCAAACTACATCTTCAGCATGTTTGTCTCCATCCTCCCTGGTGCCTACTTTTGCACTGGAATCACCAATTAGCAAGTAAACTATACTTATTGGATTATTTTGGAAAGTGTAGTAAAATTCTTTTTAAAATTCTTTTTCTTATCTTCTGCCACAGGTGTCAGTATACAGGCTACAATCATCTCCATGGTAGTTTGTTTATTTATGCTCATCAAAGGTACGCAAAGTGAGATGACCAAGTGTCCCATGTAGTAAAGTGTGTTGTTGACTTTGGGTGAAACCAACACCCCTAATTCCTATGTTCTTCTGTCTTTGAGCCATCCTTAGTCATAACTTTTTCTTATGTCTATCCAGTCATCTAGATTTGAAAACTAGATGTCATTCTAGACTCTTTGCTTTTACCTCCCATATCTAATCTGTTGCCAAATCCTATTGATCCTACCTTCACAACATCTCTCCTATTTGACCCTTCTCTCTTCTGACATTGTAACCCTACTGCAGACTCTCATCACCTCATATCTGTTCTAATGCAATGGCCTTCTAGTGGTTTCCTTGCCTTGAGTCTCTGCCCTCCCTAGTCCATCTTCTGCTATGTTACTCACTAGCCCAATTCACTGAGTTCTACTGGCTCCCTATTCCCTCCAGGAGAAAATATAAAATTATCTGTTTGGCTCATAAGGAAGTCTTTCACCTACTTTCCAGTCTCCTTACACGTCATTCTCTTTCACATACTCAACAATCCAGTGACATTGGCTTCCTTGCTCTTTCTTGCACAGGCCATTGTTTTCATTGGCTGTCACCAATGCCTGGGATGCTCTCCCTCATCATCTCTGCATCCTGGCTGCCCTAACTTCCTCAAATCTCAGCTGAAATACCATTTTCTTCAACAAGCCTTTTCTGAAGCAGTTTGGCATGGACCAACATCTCACATCACATGCAAAAAAATAAGGCCAAAATGGGTAAATGATTTAGACATAAAGACTGAAATCAGGAGTAAATTAGGGAATGTGGAAAATGTGTTTGTCGGATCTATATGGATAAGGGAAAGGTTTATGACCAAATGAGATAGAGAGGATCATTGGAAGTAAAATAAATAATTTTAATTACATGAAATTAAAAAGGTTTTGCCCTCTAGGTTCTCAAGTGTGGCCCTTTGACTGAGTCCAAACTTCACAGAACAAAGGTCCCCACTGCGTCTAGTCTGACTGGCTAAGTAAGAGAGCAGCTTCCCAGCTGGCCTTACTGACTCCAGTCTTACACCCTCCCTCTTTAATCCATCCCGCACAGGCTGCAAGGATACTTTCTCTTACTCCTCACCCCTCCCTCAAGGCTACAGGTTCCCAACCCCTGGACTAAAGTGTTTCCTGTGGGCGTGGAGAAGGGAAAAGAATTGAGTTTGAAGCATTTTTCATCACTACTCATTGCTATCGCTATAAGGGCATGTGGCTACAGGAAGAGTTTACTTCTTGCCATCTCTTCCTGGCCCAATCTAGGAAATCTCTGGCAGGTCCTAGTTTGTGGGATAATGAGATCGTATCCTTCTCCACACTGACTACATTGTGTGTTCACTCGACTGCCTTTTGTCTCTACCTATAAGACCCGTCTCTATTTCCCCCTTTTACTATCTCCCTGGCTGAAAAGAGGCAAGTAGGTAGTACAGTGAATTAGAGTACTGGGCCTGGATTCAAGAAAATCTGAATTGAAACCTAGCCTCAGATACTTCCTAGCAGTATGACCTTGGATAAATAATTTAACCTCAGTCTACCTCAGTTTCCTCAACTGTAAAATGGGGATAATAATAGCACCTACCTCCCATGATTACTGTGAGGATTAAGTGAGATAATATTTGTAATGTGCTTAGCACAGTTCCTGGCACATACTAGGTGTTTAATAAATGTTTATTCCCTTCCCCTGAGCCCTGGAGAGGTTCCTCAGGGAGGTGACATAGCATAATGGATAGAATTCTGGTTTTGGATCAGAGAAACAGAGTTTACATTATGGCTGTGCCACTTGCTACCAGTATGGCAGTAAGCAAGTAACTTAACCTCTCTGGTTCTGTTTCTTCCACCATTAGTGAAGATATAGGATGAGGTGAAATCAAAGGTCCCTTCCAGCTCTAAAATCTCTATAAATTGAGGTGGCCTGAAATCTGTCCTTTTCCATTAAGATGCTTTAATTCTTATTCTTCAGACTCCCCTTAAGTAAAGCGCAGTTGGTATGATGAAAAAGTAGTCCATCAAGTTGGCATGTTTTTACTGATATCAGGCATAGCCTTTGGAGCAAGTGGAGTAGGTGGCTGCCTCAGATGTCTCCCCTATAAAACACACACAGACATCTCCACTACCACTCTTCTCTGCTGATGCCTGAAATTCCACATTGAAAGACTAATCCCTTTGTCTTCTCTCACAATGTAAATACTTCAAATCACCGTGGCAGACAAAAAGTAATTCTTTCAGAATGGAAATCTCTTCCCTAGTGGTGAACAATGGCTCTATGATTTATGGGCCACCAGTAATTAAGAGCACATTTTTAAAAGATGATAATATTCTCTTTTTCTTGCTTTGGGTATTTGTTAGGCATCAAACATATTCTGATGAAAATTCTGCAGCTACTCTTCCAGACTTTACATCTAGGTAACAGAGACAATGCAAAGCAAAAGTATTTAAATTGTGTTTATGGATTAGATACACCCAATATCCCCTATTGTGAAACTATTAAGAGCTATGGCTTATTTTCCTTTTCATTTTAGTTGTTATCAAGATAGAATGTCTGAATTGAATGAGAAGCAAGGTAGGGTAGGAAACACCCTACCCCTGTAACCCTGTAAAAAAACACTAAAGATGCACATTTGTAAAGCAAGGTGGGGAGAAGTGGGAAAGGGTAGGATTAAAAATATAAGTGGAAGGGTTACCCTTAATGAGGGGCCAAGGGCAACTATACATCTTCCTCTGACAGGAAGGCAAGAGGAAAGACTCAGGGCCATTTTAAGGTGAAGAAGAGAGAAAGTGAAGGAAATCACATTGGATGCCCTTCTTCTCAATAAAGTAGAGGGCAAGGACATGTGCTGGGGTGGAGGGGGAGAAGGCATTAAATTATAATGGCATCAAAATAATTATTACAAAGTCTTTCCAAGGATGATGCATGTCAGTCTCATGTCAACCCAGACCACTCATTTAGAGCACTTTTAAGGTTCCCTAGGATTTTTCCAGGACCTTTATAGCCTTGGCAACTGACCCAGGTGAAGAAAGTGCCTCTTCAGAGATGAGCAAGAGCCTTTGAGATCTCTTATCAGCTTGAAGTGGAGTGGGCAGGTGAGGCTTCAGCAGCAGCAGTGGCAGCAGCTAGGCCTCCATTTCCCGAGTCATTAACTGAACAAAAGCCACAAAGGATCTCTCTTGGCTGCCATGACTACAGGCTTCTCGGAATTTTGGAGCACTCATCCTGCTGCTGCCTTCTTCACCTTTCTTGAAGGCAGGGGTTCTTAACCCTTTTTTGTATCATGGTTCCCTTTGGCAGTCTGGTATAGCCTCATGGACCCTTTCTCAAAACAATGCTTTTAAACACATAAAATAGAATGCATAAGATGACAAAGGAAACCAATTACATTGAAATAGTTATAAAAAAAAAAGTTTAGGGGCAGTTAAGTGGCACAGTGGATAGAGCAGTGGCCCAGGAGTCAGGAGAACCTGAGTTCAAATGCAGCCTCAGACACTTGACACTTACTAGCTGTGTGACCCTGGACAAGTCACTTAATTCCTATTGCCTTGCTAAAAAAAAAAGTTTAGAGATATCAAGTTAAGAATCTCTGCCCTAAAACTTTTGCTGCTGATTCTTGAGACTTCAACACCATTCCTCGGAGGCCTTTTCACCCTGAAGACTCTTTCAGCCCCTGCACTCTTCTTACCCTGGAACATCCCTCTGTCCCTGCAGCCATCTTCTCCCACAGGCCCAGGCCAACCATGCTTTGTTCCTTTCCTAGTTCTACTTCTTACTCTCTGAACTTTGCCCTCATGTCCCTCTCAGCTCCCTTTCATGGGTTATCTCCCTCAACACCATTAGAATGTAAGCTCCTCTAGTTACTGGCCTGTCTAGTTTGCTTGTATTTGAATCCTCAGTGCTTTGCATGGTCCCCAGCACATAGTTCATGTTTAATTAATGCTCATTGACTTGACTAAGGATCGCCCTTGCCCCAATACCTGGCTCCATCTTGACCCTGATAGGAACCATATAACCTTGCAATTGCTTATCCTCTGCATCTGTTCCTGGTAACTATCCAAAAGTAGGAAACAGATTTCATATAAATTGTCCATAAAACTTGGTGAAACGTTGAGAGTGCCCAATGCTAGCTGCTCTAGGAATGACAGTAAAGGAACACCAGGAGTTGACAGAGGGTACAGAGAGGAAAGTGAGGGAAGACTCAGTGACTTTGTCTGGGGCCCTGGTGTCCCACCTTCTAGGTGCAGTCCCCTCCCATTCTGCCTCTGCTCCATGCTGCTTTGAGAAGCCAAAAGGAAGAGCAAAGGCTGGAGATCAGAGAGGGGGCCATTTGTAGGATTGCTGCATCTTCCTCAGACTGCCTCCTCAGTCCATTTAACACTGCTCCATTTAGGGCTGGCCAAGAACAGAAAGGAACAGAGGTCTCCACCAGCAACTGGAAGACAGAAAGGGAAAGGGCTGACTCTCCTCAGGCCCAGTTTGCACTGCATCTTGTATCCTCCGTCCAGAGCTTTGCCAGACTTTCTGCTTCTGCTTCTGATGATCCATGCTAGGGGAATGTGAATCAAACATCCTCTAGAAATTGTGTTAGTTAAACACCTTTGTCTGCTCACTGAAGGACAGTCACCAGGAACACAAAAAGCAAACCTTGCATGTCCTAGAGCTCTTGCTTTGAGTAAGCCATGTGCCAGGGACGGGGGAGATAATGACAAAACAGAACAATAAAACCTGGTCCCTGGCTCCAAGGAGCTTCCATTCTGCTGGACAGTGTGGGCTGTTTGAAGATACCATATTTAAATAGAAAAGAAAGTACCAGGCCATTTGAGGCATAAGAGAATAAAAACAATTTAGGAGATGAGGAAAGGCTTCCAGTAAGAGATAGTATCTGACAAATTGATAAATAGAATTATGTATAGAATGATTTTACATACATACACACACATACACATATACACATTTGTGTCTAATGCCAGTGGAGGGGGGGAGGGGAGGAGGAGGGAAAAGAAAAAAAAGAAATTTACATAATAATTTTAATATATGTTTAAATGGAATAGCAATTTGTACATAATAGATTTGCAGTTTCATGTACAATCATTTTTTAATTGTACTATGTTATGGAAATGCTTCTTTTATCCCATGAAAAAAATTCTTTTAAATCTTTTTAAAAAGACATAGTATGAGCTAATCTTCGAAAGAAGAGAGGGAGTCTAAGCAGAGGGAAGGAAGGAGGACATCACATGCAGGATACAACCTGCACCCAGCCACCTGATGTCATTATCTTTTGCTATGAATTTGATATAGTATAAAATTTGGTTAGCCTGGGGTTCTAAGCTTTTATAGGCTCATTTAATTGTATCATTTGAAAAAAAAAAAAGGAAAAACAACATAGTCAAAGCCCCTTAAACAAGAGATAGCTAATTAAGAAGCCAGTTGGGGGTGAAGAGGAAGGGGACAAAGAAGCCTGTAGAAGAACCACTTTTTTCTCCTATTACATGAAATGAATGTTTGAGCACTTTCAAGGACTACCATAGTCACTCATGTCACTTTATTGGGATAATTTTCAATCTAATTACTCTCATTTTAATCACATAATATAGCACTACCATTTGCATCGTAGATAGATTGTGACCTTTTTTCTGTCTGTCTCTTCCAATGACTGGGGATATATATCTAGATATATAGATAGGTAGGTAGATAGATACACACACACACACACACACACATATATATATATATATATATATATATATATATGCATATATACATACATACATACAGATAGATGGAGACATAGATTTTTTTTTACAGAGAGAGAGCTACCAATCCTTGGTAAATTGCTCATTAGCACATGTCCTTAAAGCAAAATTATGTCTCAGTAAGGAATAAGATAAAAAGAGTGGTTCATTAGCTATTTGCACGAGGAAGACAAATAGGAAAATTGGTACAATTGTTTCCCTCATAATTCAAATCAGCGAAGCACTGAAATATAAAACTATTGAGGGAAAAGTGATTTGGGTGTTTAATTTCCCAGGTGATGGCTCTAATTTCCTTCTACACTTTGGCACCACTAGCAGGACTGCTATTTTGCTTGAATTGGAGGCTGTTTGAGGTAAACACCCTCTGTGTGTGTTGACACTGCCTTGGTGTCAAGCAGAGCTGAATAGATTTCATGTAGATTAGGTTGTCACTTCATCAGGACTGAGCCCTAAATTTCTCTGCCTGTGCCCTAAACAGGGAGATTTGCCCACTGTCCTGCATGGTGCCAGTGTTTCCAGCAGATCTTTTGGGGCCAGGACATTTGCAGAGCCTGGTGTTGGAAGAAAGCAGGAGAAGCAGTACCAGGGAGTTTGGGCCTTCCTTTTCCTCATAAAAAGCAAACAATACAAGGACAAAATTTTGGGGAAAAGAGAGTTTGTCTCTGGGTGCTCTAGCTTCCCTGTTCTCTTCCCTTCCCCTGATCTCCCTCTCAGATATTCAGCATCTTCATAGATCATAGATAAAGAGCTGGAAAGGACCTTAAAGTCAACAAATTTCAAAGTTTCCATTTTTATAGACGGGCAAATCGAGGCAGGATCACACAACTAGTATCTGAAGCAAAAGCCAGGTGTGATGGCACACAGTTAGAAGCATGCATTCCCTGCTACTGTAAAGGGCAGAGAGATGTGGATTGCTTGAGTTCAGGAGTTCTGAGCTATAAAAGGGCTAAGGCCAAATGAGTGTCTGCACTAAGACCAGGACAAATATAGTGAAGGGAGCACTGGCCTACCACAGGAGGAGTGAACCAGGCTAAGTCAAGAATGGGGAGTGGGCTGGTGAGTAGCCACAGCACTTCTAGTCTGGGTGAGATTAGGGAGACCCAGTCTCCCAAAGCAAACTGAGGCAGGATGTGAACTCACATATTCCTGACTTCAGGTCGAATGCCATGGCCACTGCACCCTAGTGCCCTCCTTGTATAGACATGTTCTCAGATCCTTCATTCATATAGAAGCAGATTTTTACCCACAGAATTGCAGAATGCCATCACCTTGGGGCTGTACTGTTCTAACTGGTGAGAACTAACTGTATCTAGACACCCCTGACCATGCAGTAATCAAATTAAAAAGTCAGCATTGCTTCTGGAGAGGGCATGTCATCAGATTGCCCGGAGCTCCACTCACCACCCCTCTACCTTTCCAAATGGAAACTCTCTCCCTTGACTACCACTCCTCCACATGTGTTGTCTCCCCAATTTGGATGTAAGGTCCCTATTGGCAGGGACTTTCTCTGTTTCGCATTTACATCTACTTAGCATAGCACAATGCCTGGCATGGAGGAGGTACTTAAGAAATGATTTTTCAGTCCTTCACAGCACTTTGTGGAGCACCTCTCATCCTTAGAGAGTAGAAAGAGCTAAACTTGGAGGAAGACTCCATTGGAAAGAAAAAAGGCTTGAGAGGAAGAACTTGAGAAAGAAGAAAAGAAGGTAAGATCACTTGATAAGATGAAGCAAGAGATTAATGAGAGAAGAGAAAGAAAATTGGGTATGACAATGAGGTTGTAAAGGGGTGGCTACAAAACGTATTTATGAACAAATTAGAGTTTGCAGTGTTTTACATACTTTCGTCTATGAACCTCACCATAATCCTGTGAAGCAGATATATGTAGGTACTATAAAATTCCCATTTATAGATGGGAAAACTGAAACTCTGAGAGGTAGAATGACTTGCCTGTGGTCACTTACCTTTTCTTCTTGTCCAGAGCTGTTTCCACTCTACTGTGCTATCTCCACCACACACGTCCTTCATTTGATGATGGACATGTAAAAACCAACCAATGTCAAATCACTCATCCGTCCCCTTGCAATGACGGCAGTGTAGCCAATTAGGACTCAAATCAGTGTGAGAGAAAAGCAACATCGTGTAAGCCTCTGATGGTATATATACTAGAACCCCGAGGGAAAATGTGGCCAGCCTAGCCCAGAGCAGAGAGTGAGGCTCGTGGCATACAGGGTACTTGAGAAAAGAGTTTTGTACACTTCAAAGTTCTACATAGATGTAAACTCTTACTATTATTTCTCAATCTAACTGATAGTTAAGGCATTTCAGTTTCTCTTGGGTTAGAAAAAACCCATCATTGCTCCAAAGGGCAAACAAAGTGCTTCTTTCAAACATGACACCATTTCCACTCTTAAGAAAAGTACATAGTTAAATTGTGTCCTTTTCGGCAAAAATTAAACATTCAAATAGTGGTAGTCAAAAACTCATTCAGAATTGCATAGGATCTCTTTTCCCTATCCAAAGGAAGACATCTGAGTCAGCTCGATTAGCAAGACTTTCATCTGGAAAAATAGACACCTGTCAGAAGGGATTGGTAACTCTCCAGAGTTTGAATTTCATAATACATTATTAGTTATTGCCTTGGAGGAAATCCAGTTCAGAAAAGTGACCTCTGTTCACAAGTCCTTATTTGAGTCTTAGCTGCAGGTTTTTGACATATTCATCCTCAGAGCCAGATCAGGAATTTTGATATGCTACTTTGCAAGATCTCTTATCCCCTGGATGTTTTTTAATCGCTCCTACAACTCAAGGGTTACAGAAAAGTCTGTTGACTTTTCTACATAGCATATGCAAAGCTACAGTTCTATGCAGAATATTTGTTTTCACATTGGGAATTCACTGGTAGGGTCACCTGAAAAAGAAACATTACAGCTAAGGATGACTATGCAAAGGCAAGAGGTCCGAGCAGGGAAAAGTAGAGCTCAGCACCCTGTTAGTGCATTTCATTTTGAGAGTTGTCTCCCTGGGTAAACCAGAGGCATTTTTTTTTTCCTTGGCCTCTTCTTGTTTCATTTTAACTTGTTCACTGACTTAAAATACAATATAGGATAGAAATAATTCATGCCAGTAATAAAGACTGTCTGCATGATAATACGTAGAGAAGTTATGAAACAAGGAAGAATAAATCTTGATTCAGAGACTTTTGACAATTTCCATACAGCATCCAACATCTGAGTGAAAACTGAAAAATCCAGCTGCTCTCAAGTACCTGGATATTTGGTGTCATATGAATGTATTATGTTTCATCTAGATGCTAAACTTAGGATATACATAGTTATATGAGACAGTTAGGTGGTGCAGTGAATGGAGCGTTGGGCCTGGAATCAGCCTCAGATCCTTACTGGCTATACTACCGTGATTAAGTCAGTTAACCTCTTATGCTTCAGTTTCCTCCTCTTTAAAATTTTGTTGTTCAGTTTTTTGTCCAGTTGTGTCAAACTCTTCATGACCACATTTAGGGTTTTCTTGGCAAAGATATTAGAGCAGTTTTCAAAGTAGTTTTCCATTTCCTTCTCCAGCTCATTTTTACAGATGAGGAAACTGAGGCAAATGGAGTTAAGTGACTTGCCCAGGATCACACAACTAGTGAGTATCTGAGGCCAGATTCAAACTCAGGAAGATGAGTCTTCCTGACTCCCTTCTTGAGCACTCTATCCATTGCACCACCTAGCTGCCCCCATCTTTAAAACAGGAATAATAATGGTACCTATCTCCCAGGGTTGTTGTGAGGATCAAATTATATATTATTTGGGGGTTTATTGGGGGGGTTATCTGGAAGATTTTTATTTTCTGAGTTCATTCTTACCTATGAAGAATTGAGAAAGAAAATAAATTGGTAAGGCCCTTGTCCATTATAGGGCTCTATCATGTCCTTTTTAAAAAAAAATATTTTCCCCCGATTACATGTAAAAACAATTTTTAATTTTTTGTAAGTTTTGAGCTCCAAATTCTATCTCTCCCTCTCTTCTTTCTTCTCTTCCTGAGGCAGTAAGTAATCAGATACAGGCTATTCATATGCCATTATATAGTCATTTTATGCAAGAAGACAGAATGACAGAAAGAAAGAAATACAGGAAGGAAGGAAGGAAGGAAGGAAGGAAGGAAGGAAGGAAGGAAGGAAGGAAGGAAGGAAGGAAGGAAGGAAGAAGGAAGGAAGGAAGAAGGAAGGAAGGAAGGAAGGAAGGAAGGAAGGAAGGAAGGAAGGAAGGAAGGAAGGAAGGAAGGAAGGAAGGAAGGAAGGAGAAAATAGTGTACTTCAGTTTGTATTCAGACAGCATCAGTACTTTCTCTGGAAGCAGAAAGCATTTTTCATCATTAGACTCATTGTATTGCTGAAAATAGCCAAATCATTCACAGTTCCTCATCATACAATACTGTGTACAATGTTCTCCTGGTTCTGCTCAATTCAATTTGTATGAGTTCTTTTATGTCTTTCCAGGTTTTCCTGAAATCATCCTGCTTGTCATTTCTTGTAGCACAATAATATTCAATTAGGTTCACATACAAAACTTGTTCAGCCATTCCCCAATTGATGGGCATCCCTTCAATTAACAATTCTTAGCTACCACAAAAAGAGCTGCTATAAAGATTTTTGTACAAAAAGTTCCCTTTCCCCTTTTTTTCTTGATCTCTTTGGAATACAGACTTAGCAGTGGTATTGCTGGATCAAAGGATATGCACAGTTTTATGGCCCTTTGGGCATAGTTCCAAATTGCCCCCCAGAATAGTTAGATCAGTTCACAACTCCACCAACAGGGCATTAATATTCCAGTTTTCCCACATCCCCTCCAACATTCATCATTTTCCTTTTTTGTTATATTAGCCAATCTGATAGGTATAAGACTGTACCTCAGAGTTGTTTTAATTTGCATTTCTCTAATCAATAGTGATTTGGAGCATATGGTTCTATAGATATGACTATAGATAGCTTTGATTTCTTTGTTTGAAAACTGCCTGTTCATATCCTTTGTCTATTTTAAATGGTATAATATTTATAAAGCACTTAGTATAGTGCCTGGCATATAGTAGACACAATAAAATGCTTGTTCCCTTCCCATTCTCTTGTGAATACTCATGAAATATATTTATTTTATATTCTATTAAAAATAATTTGAGTGGTATAATTGTAGTAAATGTCAAAACAAAGGCAAGAAACATATTAGGAAGGATTTATACACTGAATGTGGACTCACAAGTAAGCTGGCTTTGTCCTATACAGTATCTTAAGAAAACTGTATCCTTAAGCAAGGAGTTCTGCTGTATTAAGTAAAGATTCACAGATAATAAAAGTGATGATTGGCTATCTGTATAGGATAAAACTGGTGATAAAGCTTTTTTCTTTTAACTTTTGTTTTATTGTTGAATGGTTTCAAATTAAGAAGAAAGGATAAGAGTCTTGGCTTTTTAAAAATCAGATTGTATTATTCACCAGGACAAAGTAAACCTACAGGAGTGAATTAGGAGTAACTAGGGGGAAAGAACGGTGTATTGGCTTAGGCCATGTAAGGGGAATGTAATTCTCAGATTATGCAGCAAAGACATTTGGAAAAGGTAAATTGAATTCTGTTTAAATGGCAGATAAATTTTAGCCAAGAAATTGGATCAATCATCTTAAAAGATGCCTAAACTGCCCTTTAGATGGAAGAAAGATAATTCAATATTTATAGAAATGTGAACAGCTAAGTTACTGGCAAGGTGCTTCACTGTACTTAGCAGTGATTTTTTTTTTTAACATTTGCTCTGAGATTCTTTGCAACTGTTAAGTACAATTGATGAATTTTTGTTACCTCAGTAAACAAATACGTGCATTCTATATACATGTACATGTACATACATATATGATGTACATATTTTGAGATACTTGTCTTTAATTGCTTGAAAGGATATCATGTGGAAGGGATGACATTCTTTTGGCCTCAGACGACAGAACTAAGAACAAGTAGGTAGAAATGGTAAAGCGGTAAATGGAGATGGAATAAAGAGATGAAATAAAGAAAAACTTTCCAAAATTTCAAGTTATTCGGATGTAGAATGCAATGCCTTGGAAGGTAATGAGTTTTCCCCTCACCAGAGAACCCACCACATCACACTGTTTGTTCATATTGAGTTTGCAGTCTCCTCAAATCCCCAGATCTTTTTCAGACACATTGTTGTCGAGCCTCTTCCATGTTGTATGTGTTAATTCAGTTCTTTAAAAGACTTTACATTGGTGCCTATTGAATTTTGTTTTATTAGATTCAGCCCAGCATTCTAGACTGCCAAGATCTTTTCGGATCCTGACACTGTCATCTAGTGTGTTAGCTACCCTTCTCAGTTTTATATCATATTCAAATTTGATAAGCAGGCCAACTCTGCTTTTATCCAAGTCACTGACAAAAATGTTAAACTGATAAACCACTCAGGGCCAAACACAGATCATGGGGAAACACCACCAGAGGCCTCCGGCCACCTGACCTTGAAGGATCAATATCTATTCTTTGTGTCTAGCTATTCAACTAATTCTGAATCCATTTCATTATTTTTTTGTTGTTGTCAGTTTTAGTATAAGGATTTTTTTCTTTTATTAAATATCCACATTCTTTCTTTCTGGATCTTATTATTTACAGCAACTTTTAAATATTTTTCATTAGACCTTACTGCATTGTATTTCTAGCAAATCTAAATGTTTCCTTTGAAAAGCCAGCACAAGAACAAGTGATTTAGGGGAGCCTGTTTTTTTTTTCAGCTTATTCTACTTAGCTTCAGTAGGTTTTTTTTTTCCTGCTTTTCAGACCATTCTTTTCTTATCACCTTTAACAAGGGTGTTTTTCACCTTTGCATTCTTTTGAATTCTGAAATTTTATCTATACTTTAAACCTCTTTGCTTTGTATTAGTACAAAGGGTCGATGGTCATTTTTCTAGGTCAATCCCAAAGCTTGTTGCCAACCACCACAGTTTATTTCTGGGCCGCTGGAGTTAAACTCTCCTGCAAGCCCACATCATTGGCATCCCAGACTAATTTCACTTGAATCAACATTTACCCCAATGCTACAGAGAAGCTAAATTATCATTTCTATTATCTCCTACTTGCTATGTTTCTTAAATTAATTTTTTTATTCTGACTTTAGCAAACACTACATCAAAATGAGCACTTCCATATAACAGCAGAACAGAAAAAGAGGATTGAACATGAGACTGTGGATCTCTATTACAAAGTACTTTATTTTCTTTTGAAGTATATAATAAATACACCAAAGTTGTCCTGCCTATCTTTGATTCCTTCTGTTCTTTTTGGAGAATATTTTAAAAATACTTAAACGACACTTTCTTTTCTTTTCTTTTTCTTTTGGTAGCCCTATCCCTAAACCTTATTTCTTCCTCCTCACCACCCCTATTTTTTCAATGGAAAGAAAAACAAAGCAAAGACAAAGAAAAATAAAAACAAAATTCTTCAAACAAATATGAATCAACAAGTGAAATAAATCCCCACATTGGAGGTATCTGAAAATCTATGTCACATTTTGCATTTTGAGTCCATTACCCTTCATCAGGAAATGAGCAGCACATTTCATCATCAGTTCTCTGTAATAAAAGCTTGTTATTGCATTGATCGGAGTTCCTGTATCTTTCAAAGGTGTTTGATTTTACAACGTTGTTTTTATACAATTTGTCCTCTTGATTCTGCTCACTTCATTCTGCATCAGTTCATGCAAGTTCTCTCCAGGTTTCTCTGAAACTAGTCTTTTCATCATTTATTATAATTCAAATACCATAATTTGTTCAACTATTCACCATATTCACCTCCTTAATTTCCAGGCCCCTGCGGTAACAAAAAGAGCTTGATATAAATATATTTTTGTACATATAGGCCCTTATCCTCTTTCTTTAACATCTGTGAGACATATGCCTAGCAGTGGTATCACTGGGTCAATGATTCCATATAATTGCATCATTATCATGTCTATAACCCTCCACCTTTTCCACAGGAATTGTATGGACATTTTTCTCAATTGGCCAGAAGCATGCATAAAGGCTCTGCAAGTGTCCTGTTGTACTTTATAAAGTGGTTTAATAAAATCTGGGTTAATTGTAGCTACAACATTCCCTGATTGTACCAGTATAGTAACACAATCAGAGAAGGAAAGATAGTCTGGAGTAGCCTCTTCTTGATGAAACCATACTGGCTCTTTGTAATCCCATCTTCCTTTTCTGAGTGCTCACTGTATCTCTTTATTACTGTTTTATAATTTTGCCAGGAATCAAAGACAAACTCACTGGCCTATAATTTATAGGCTCTGTTCTGGTTCCTTTCTTGAAATTCAGGACATTTTTCCATCTCCCGTACTGTGG
This sequence comes from Phascolarctos cinereus, assembly GCF_003287225.1. Taxonomy (NCBI): domain Eukaryota; kingdom Metazoa; phylum Chordata; class Mammalia; order Diprotodontia; family Phascolarctidae; genus Phascolarctos; species Phascolarctos cinereus. The sequence continues at coordinate 303,091,388 of NW_027556098.1, read as the reverse complement.
TACCACTCAACCACCATCATCTTTCAGATACCATGATGGCAATCACATTTTTCAGGCTGGGTATTTTGTTTTCTTGTTTTTTTTTTTTCTTCTGCATCTAAAGGATATAGTTCACTTGGCTAAGGATATAATTCATCAATGGCTGCATAGGGTTGATAATCAAACTCATGTAGCAGCTAGGTGGTACATAGACCTGGAGTCAGGAAAACCTGAGTTCAAATTCCACCTCAGGGACTTACTAGCTGTATGACTCTGGGCAAGTCATTTAATCTATGCCTGCCTCAGTTTCCTCATATGTAGAATAAGGATAATAATAATAACAACTACCTCCCAGGGTTGTTGTGAGGACTGCATACCTTAAAGCATATTATAAATACTAGCCATCAACTATGAAAGTTGATGAGATTGTAAAGAGAATATGCGTACAAATAGAAGAAAGAGTCTTGACATAATCCTGGGAGACACTCATACTTAGAAAACCAAAGGTCTAACAAAAACAGGGGGAAAAAAAGTACTAGAAGGACCAGGAAGAGTGTAGTGTTATGGAAGCCAAGGGAGGAAAGTGTCCAGCAGGAGGGCTGGTCAAGAGCCTTTAAGAAATCATTGGTTTGGGTTTGGGCTTGGGCTTCAAATTGGGGAGTAGGGAGAGAAAAAGGAGGTAGCAGCATGTTCGGACAGAACTAGAAGGAAACAAAGAACCAAAGCTTGTTCTGTTTGTCTGTTATTTGTTAGTGTATTTGGCTGTACCCCGTTAAGACCTAAAAGTTTTATATTTTGCTCTTTATTTTTATGCTTATTTGACTATTTCTTTTGTTGAAAGTTATTAAGCCTAATTTTTAAAAATTTAACAGATAATTGGCAGTCTTTGAAGTAGTAATTTCTATAGTCTGGTGGCACAAGAAACCAAATGGTGGAGGGTTAAGGAGTGAGTGGTAAAGAGATGGAAATAACTAGCATAGATGCCTCTTTTTCAGATGTTAGCAAAGAAAGAAGGGATGTGGGATGATAGCTTGAGAGAACAAAATGAAGGCTTTTTAAGGATAGAGGAGATCTAAACATTTTTGTGGGCAGTGGGAAAAGAGCTAGTAGACAGGAAGAGATTGAAGGAAGGGGAGAGATGGATGGCAATAATTAGTAAGGTGCGAGCTCAGAGGAAATTGGAAGGAATGGGATTTGAGGCATTTAGGTGAAACAGTGGATAGATTGTTTGACTTAAGAGCCAGGAAAACCTGAGTTCAAAGCTAGTCTCTGATATTTGCCAGCCATCTGACCTGGGATATAGCATTCAACCTCTGACTTCATCAGTTTCCCCATCTGTAAAATAGGGATAATAGCACCTACTTCAAAGGATTCTCAAATGGATCAAAGGAGTTTACATTTCTAAAATGCTTTGCCGGTCTTACTACAAATGCTCACTGCTATCATTGTCAGGGCACAGGTAGAGGGTTGGCCTTAGCAGTAAGGAAGGTCCCTTTGATTTTAGAGGATGGAAGAAGATTTAGATGGGTTTTTTAGATGTAGAATTGGGAGCTGAACAGGTTTTCACAATAAAATTGAAAGGGAATGAGGATGTTTGAATACTGAGAGTTCAAGGAGAGATAATGTTTAGAATAGCCTCTGCAGCAGATGTGAAAAAGGGATCAACCAGGAAAGAATAAAAGGAGGTCTGTACAGCAGCGGAGGCCCAGCTGAGATTAGATAACATGAATTTGTAGGAGGCCCAAAGAACACAGTTGGTATGGCAGCCTGGGAATAGGGGTGGAGAAGGCTGATGAGAGTAACTCAAGTATATTGGCAGGACATCGAGGATAAGGGATCAAGGGATTTAAGAGTAGGGGATGGTGCATATTGAACTAGTTAAGGAGAAGTTCAAGACACTGAAAAAAATGAGGCCCCAAGCAGGATAATGAATTTGAGAGAACAGCAAGGTACTGAGGGTCTGAGCATTCTCATTGAACAGTTTTAAGAGAAGTGAGGCAGAGGAAAAGACGGAAGAATAATACACTATCACCCAAGAGAGAATTTGCATCCAAGATCATGACAGCTGCACGGTTAGGAGCGTATCTCTAAGTTCAGTGACTGAGAGTAGAAAGAAAAAAGGAGCGACCCGCGCTAGAAAGGCTGGCGGGGGACAAGGCATCTTCAAGGAGGACCGGGGCTTCCGTGAGCCCCCGAAACTGCCAAAGACATGAAGAGTCGGAGATGCAGGAGAACGGAAGAGGACAGAGACTGAGGAGGGGTAGGACTGAGCTACGTACGGACAGAGTGCTGGAAGAGCTCACAGGGAGAACGGGACCCTTCCTCAGGCGACGGCGACTCTGCGTCACAGGGACAAGGGGATCAGGAGGCGGGGAGTCCTAGCAAAGAACGAGAGGGCAACAGCAACCACAGCTGCTGCAGTCGGATGTGCCATTTGGTGAAGGAGGGCCCTAATTTCAGAAAGTACATGACAGACAGAGCTACTTCATTCCTCCGTCCCCCTCCATCATAATCGCTGATGTTAAGGGTTTTCTCCCATCTCATATCGACATAATCAGAACCGCTAGAATAAATGAAGGGATGAAGAGATGGAGGGGGAGGGAATTAGCATTTATATAGCACCTACTATGGGTCAGATTGTGCATCAATATGGTCTCATTTGATCCTCACAGCAACCTTATCAGGTAGGTGCTGTCATTGTCCTCATTCTACAGTTGAAGATATTGAAGAAAACAGCAGTTTGGTGACTTGCCTAGGTGCTGAGGCTCCATCTATTGTGCCACCTAATCGTCTTAGAGAATTTCCAGGAGCAGAAGTCTGTTAGACCATAACTCAGTGTTAGAAGAATTAAAACTATCCCTTGCTAAGATGAGGGATAGGGCAGGAGAGAGGGAGTGATGTTTTGGGAAATTTTAATATATGATTTTATCAAAAACAAGTGTTTGATATTGAACTTAGACACTAAGGGACACTGCCAGTAAACCTCATCTAGGACTGGCAAGCTTCAGTTTCATCACTGCCCCACTTGGCGGAAAAGTTCAATTAGGTCACAGAGAACAGGCTAGCACAAACTTCCTAAGGGAGCACCTCCTTATTGATCTCTGTGATTGTAACAATCAGAAGAGGAAAATCTGCCCTCATGTCCTGAGAAGGTTCCCACCATGTCCTCAAGTTTCTGGAGGAGACATACCTTAGCCCAGGATTTATATGTAGCCTTTAGACTAGAATCTGCTGTGCCGTGCTCATGTTTTGACAGAGTTCTTAGGGAATTAAACACACCACCCCTGGAGTCACTTGCAGGCGCTATTAGAATAAGTAGCCATGGAAAGTTTATGCTGTGGTGTCAGTAGAAGAGAATGTACTTTACGGGTCTAGCGCATAGGCTAGAAGTAAGCCCTCCACTGAGGCTCCACGTCTGGCAAGTTATGCTAGTAACTGTTCTATAACCTAGCCTCTCTTCTGGGAATTAGATGTTCTATTTTCACATTCATTGGCTTGTCACCCCCACCCCAGCTTCTATGTGAGCAAGTATATTTCTGGCAGGGTTTCCCCAAAAAGGGGGAAAGAATAAAAGGTACTCAATGTGCATATGAACTGAGTATGACAGACAATTTATTCCTACTCAAATAAAGTCACAATAAGCATTAGAGACCTGTAGCACGCATAACTGAATAACCAGAACAGAATTCAGTAGCTCAATTATTATCACTAGCACAGTGAGCTAGGAGGCCAGTATTGAAGCCTTATTGGGACATACGACAGTTCCTGCAAGCTTGCTAATTAGCCGCTTAACATCATACCTCTACACTGGACGTTGTCCTGATCAAATAGCTCAACTTGATTATTGTAGTGACCCTTGTCTCCGGTCAATTCCTACTGCCACTGAAACCAAAGACCTACTGAAAGAGAGAGGAAAAGGTAAGCAGGGCCCACAGACTAATCCCAGAGTCCTCAATTCATATGATGATCATATGAGGCCATGTCAAGGGCATCCATTGCCATTACCTTGGAGTAGAGAAAAGCTGTCCTACACTCTTCACTGAAACCACATCTTGCCACCTAGTGTACAGAAACCAAGAAACCTCTCCAGCCAGAAGCTGTCCCTTCTTTTACTAGATGGGGATCTAATATTATCAACTCTTAGGGCTCAACAGCCTATTAAGAGCCTCTCAGTGGATGTATCATACATGACAGAAAGCCAGGTTTTCAGAGCTCCCACGTCCACTGAAAGCAGGCAGGGAGTATCTGTTCAAGCTGTGAGAAGGCCCTATAACATGGGCTTATAGGGGACAAAGGGAAGGGGCAACAAAAACTTCATTAGGGTTAAGACTATGATTTAAGATGGCTACAAAAATGCTTTTTAGCTATCAAAATGGCACATGTGCTTGAAGGGTTTCTTTCAATGTTGTGAATACAAAAGTTATTCCCTTCGCTATTTCAAAAACAAGCAAATTATGTTTTTCTAAATGCATTTTCTAAATTATCCAATTTCTTGTGGGAGGTCACTTGAGAAGATATAGATTTTAATGCTTCTTAGAATCAAAAATGTCATCCATGTGGGCATACTGTCCAGTGGTCAGATTGAATCCCATGCAAGCTGTCACGTGTCATGTGACTCATCTATAACCACCTATTAAACCCTCCGTCAAGTATACATACCATGTGCTGGGACCCTTCTTCTAGGAATTTTAGAATTTTGTGTTTCCAGAATAGCATTCAGGCTATTCCTCTATCATCCCTTACTCCTGCTACATGACAGGTCCTGCAGTCAAAGAATATTGGAGTCATAAGGGAATCCAGGAGCCATTGAAACAAACCCAAAACAGAAACACAAAATGGGAGGTGGCATACATGTTGGATATGGGGTCAGAGGGCATAGGTTCAAGTCTCAGCTCTGCCACTCATTACCTATGTGACTTTGGGCCAGCTCACTTAAGTGGCATCAGTTTCATCATCTACAACATTAAGAGGTTGGACTTGATGCCCTCTAAGATCCATTCCAACTCTAAACCTATGGCACTATGGCAAGTGTTCAGTAAACCTCAAGCCGAACACTTCTCCAGGTAGGAAACCTTCTATCCTTGGAAGAAGGGCAAATGAAAACAATGATCAACCAGGTGTAGTGGTTCATGCCTATAATCCCTATTTCCAAGGAGGCTGAGGCTGATGGATTGCTTAACTTCAAGAGTTCTGAGCCATAGTAAGACTAAACAGATCAGGTGTGTACACTAAGTCTAGCCCTAATATTATAACCCTGACTCTGGGATTAGGTGAGACCAAACTGCTCTAGGAGGGGCAAATGGTCCGAAGGTCAGAAATGGAGCAGGTTAATGTTCCCATGTCATTCTGTAGTGGGATCTGGACTGCAAATGGACACTATACTTCCAGTCTGGATGAGATAGGAAGACCCATTCAAGACAGAAACAGAGACAAAGAGACAGAGACAGACAGAGAGACAGAAACAGAGAAATACAATAATATGCATCACGGAGTGCGCATGAAACGGAATCTTTGTACTTGATACTAGGAAAGCCAAACACCGGAAAACAAAATGTCTATGATCAACAAGAACCTGCAAAAATGTGAAGGGACTCTCTCTCTCTCTCTCTCTCTCTCTCTCTCTCTCTCTCTCTCTCTCTCTCTCTCCCTCTCTCTTCCCATCCCACCTCCCAATTCTGACTATGAACCATGCATGAACTCCAGGTTCCTTCAGCACTAACTTTGTAGGGTGTTTTGCCGAGGAGGTGATGGGTTTACATTTCTCTCATTATATTTCTGTGCCAGTATGAAAGATGAAAGAGAACTTTTTCTATTAGGCAAACCCTAACCCTGTGACCAAAGTTCTTTCATCGAGTGAGCCAAATGGTCCCTTTCCAAATTCCTGTCTGCTAGCACTGTCCTGTGTCCAATGATCAGCAGAGTTTCTTGCAAGCACCAGCTTTCCAGTGTTCTTCTCACCTATTCACTAGTTTTAGTTAAGGCATTTCTTGACCACTAGGCAAAAAAAAAAAAGATAGTGGTTGCCTTGGTGGTGGGGGTAGGGGTGGGGGTGGGGTCTATTGACTTAGTTTTGTGAAGTAACCCAAGGGTTTTACCCCAGTGGTTTGACCCCTCCGACACACCTAGACCCAGAATCTCCTGTCTAAGTCATACATAAAATACATTAGTGTAAAATCCCATTAACACAGAGAGAGGAAGTATAGACACCACTTTTCTGGCTGCATTCAAAGCTTAGTGAGAATCAATAACCCTTTTAAGATTACTATGGAGCCTGTTAGTCTGGAAGTCCCCCTGAGTTGTAAATGAACTCTACCTGAGCCTGGAGAATTCGGTAACTACCTATTGCCAAGGCCTGGGATCCAGATGGAATATACTTCCAGGACTGAGGAGGGGCAGGGGTGGAGAGGAAGAGATCTTGATTCTACTTCCTTATGAAAGGGGAAGAATGACTTCTCAGAAAACACGGAGTTTAGGGTGGGGTTAACTCCAAGGACAAGGTTTGGAAGAGAGGACTGAGTCACACAAGAGAAGAGGAAATAAAGTCTGGTTCTTGGTAGTACTGCTAGGATTCATAGATAAGTTCTCTTCTTCTGCATTCCTATATTGCCAAGTAGTAAAATCTTCAAAAAGTAACTTTTTTTAAAAAACAGTCTAAATAATAGTCATAGCTCATAATTATATAGTGCTTTAACGTTTGCAAAGTACTTTGTGTGTATTGTTTCACTCAATCCTCACAACAACCTTGAGAGGTTCAGTAGATGCTAATAGTATCCGCATTTTACAGAAAAAGAAACTGAGATTCAAAGGAATTAGGTGGATTACTCAGTTAAGTGTCTGAGCTAGAATTTGAACCCAGATCTTCCAAACTTCAAGTATATCACTTTACCCACTACAGCACTCTGTTTCACAAAGTAAAACTATATACATTATTTCCTGAGAATAGGGCAAGGGAGAAAAGGAGATGAATTTCATTCTCTTATTGTCATTCACTTTCTGCCTGAGAGGTCAGACCACCAAGGCTGGTGGAAATCCAGTTCAGAGAAGAGAGACAGTGGCAGGGAGAAACCAGAAGAGGAGGCCAGAGAGCCAAATCCTGGGGCTTGCTGGTGGAAAGGATGAGGTCAAGGCACACAGTAGGCCTTTGGCATCATGCCTCCCTTCAAAAACTCTTCTCCAGTCCACCTTCAAAGGAACTTTGATGAACTGGTAAGCCTACCTGGGTGAAAAATTTCCATAGAGCAGGAAACTGGAGTGAGGAAGCTTGCTTTCATCAGGTAATTTAACGTAATTCTATTTGGGTTAAATGGTTTGCTTGTGACAGCAGTAGATCACCCAACAGGCATCTGTGTTTTTCTGATGAGGATTATCCAGTCAGTTGGAAAATTGGCCTAGCCCATGTTACCAGCAAATGTGATTACCACAATCAAAATAGTCATTTAATTTACTTGAGTGTTCTGCGTGTCCTCCTGTATCCAGAAGTATAACACCCAGCTCTGAGGAAATGATGTTAATGTGTATTTATTGCATTCCCATTGAATGTATAATATGTCTGCTGGGCTTCCCTTGGGCACTGAGAAAGCCCATGAAAAGTATTAGGCCAAGTTCTGAAACCACAAACACTAATAGGAGGCCTCCCACGTGCTCCTGCTTGCTAACACATGGTGAATAGCTATCTCCTATCTTGTGTCCAAGATTCTCTGTTGCTTCCATGAGTCTGTCAGGCATAGGCTATTAATTCCTTTTTTGTGACGACTGATTAAAGTTGGCCCATTGAAAAGTGAAAACAGCAGGTACATTAACTGACTGTATTTTATACATCATGCCAAGCAGCTTGCCTGACTGACTTTTTTTTGTCCATTAAGGTAACTGGATTAATTATTTTGTCATTGTGTAGACACACCCGAGACTCAACACTGTAGTGTAGCTACTGGGAATTGAAGAGACTTGTTTGCATTCCAACTATACCTGCACAACTCCATGAAGGGATGACCTGGAGCCATCTTGGACCTGCTGTAGAAAGCTAATCGTTAATTTTTAGCTTGAGCATTTATACAGCAAGAATGGTCAAATGCTACATATCAGGGCTTGATTTATTATTTTGTTGATGGTCTAGACTTAAGAAGGTGATGCAGCAAATATAAACAATGAAGACTAAACTTAAAAGTGTGTCTTGAATTGTTTTTGGAGAGTTGGTTGTTAAACATTACCAATACAACCCTGATTCCATGGAACATCACATTCAAACCATTTTGGTTTGTCTTATCTATGGGGATGTAAAAAGAAAAACTGTTGGTTAGTTGATGGGATTTTTCATCTTTTCTACCAGCTATTTTAAAGCTAGGAAGACTAGTTTTTATAGGAAAAGAATAAATCCAGCCTCCTGCTCCACACCATGGGTATCATGTTTACTGGAGGACCAGAGCCTCCTACTTGAGGATGGAAATAGCCTTCTAGGGGTAAGTAAAAGCAATATGATGCAATGATGGATTGAAGGGCATTGTTTAGACTAGTGCACGAACTCACTTGGGTATTAATCTATAGAAAGAGTTTTTAATCTAGACTTGTAGTTTTTGGACTGGGACATTAAGTTTTCCTTCGTGTCATCTAAAGTCTCTTGAGCTAGGAGCAAGAAAAAGCCATAGCAGAAATTAGATCATGTATGGGAACATATTTGGTAAACTGTAAAGCTGCAACTATAAGGTGTAGTTGTTGTTATTCTAAGAAAGCCTTCCTCCAGTCAGGGCATGGAGACAACTTTGGATTCCCAAAGACAATGGATTATAAGCTTTTCTGAGTCCTACCAAGATGAACAGCCTTTGTGTATGTGGATTTAGCAACAAGTCGATAACCAATGTGCTTCAGGAAGGTGCATTCATAGAAGTTTGGCCACCAGCTGACAAATATTTTTAGCTCTAACAATTTATCCCATATTCTACTAAGCTAAGAAGGCATTGTAATGTCTGTCAATAGAGGGGTTTAGCCATAAATACATAATCATGAATCATAGAAGCAAACATTTGGAGTCTGAAAGGCCTTCAAAGGCTGTCTAGTCCAACTTTCTAATTTTATATGCATCAGAGACTCAGAGATATCAAGGGTCTTGTTCAAAGCCACATATACAGTAAGAAGCAAACCACTGGATTTGAATCCAGGTTTTCTGACTCCAGATTCAGGAATTTTCCCACTGAATAACACTGCCCCTCATTGAAGCCTGTGGCCAATTGATCCATGCCTCCCTCTTATGTTGATATAGTCACAGAAAGCAAAGGACACTTAACAGAGGCAATGAGGTTATTGATATGTTAATGAGGTATTCAGCTATAAAGATGCCTCTGTCCTCATTGAGCTCTTCATTTCCTGTGATTGAATCCTGAACTTTTTGGAGTAGGGGGTTGGGAAACCAACTCATAGCAGAAAAGAAAGCCAGTGATAGATTCAAGAGAGAATTCGTGGCAATTGGCCAATGAGAGCCAAGCTACAGACTAGCAGACTTTAGGAGGCTAGCTGAGCAAGCCGCCTAGCTGAGATGGTAGGCCTGTGGGAGGGTTGTGTGAGGACCTCACAAGAGAGAAACAACATTGGGGTCCTGAAGTCCCAGAGGTAGGAGGTGCTTTGGCCCCATGTGCTCCCTACATGTGTACCTCACTCCCACTATATACTTTGACTTTATACCCATTCTTCCTACAGGTGCTGTATTTGTGGGACAGTTTATACCCAAGGTTTATGTGGGGTGGGGATGTTTTGTAACTACTCTTTTTACCTTGCCATTTTAACAAATGACTATGCTTTGAGCTAATTACATCTACTGGCTCACTTTTCCAGAGAAGTGCATTACTGGGAGCTCAGGGGCTAAAATTTTAGGAGGCCAAAGACAACTGACAACCCTTGAACTTGAAGGTAGCAGCTGCTGTCTGGGGACCCAACCAGTAAGCACAAGTTCAATTTTGGGAGATAGCCCACAGGGTATGTTACACAAGCATCATCATTATTGCAACTTTTTATGGATTTCCCAAACCTAACATAAAATCCAGCAAGAGCTGTGATCTAGGGTCCTACCCTATATCACTATCCATGTGGTAAAGCTATGAGGAGAAGCTAATAAAACCTGTAGAGAACCTGAAAGCCCTCCGTAAACAAAAGCTGGCAAGCTCCCAGGATCAGATGTCTGCAGGCCATACAGATTTCTTATTTTTCCCTCCTAGAGAACACACTGTTGGGCAATTCCTGATCTCACCCCTCAGCTTCACATTTCTACTCAAGGTAGCAACTGCTTACGTGACAGGCAGCATGATGTAGTAAAATGACTCTGGACTTGGTGTCAGGAAGAACTGGATTGAATTTTACATCAAATACACTACTAGCTGTGTGACCCTGGAAAGTAATTTAATCCTTCTAAGTCTCACTTTCTTCATTTGTAAAAGAAGTGGTTGTCTCCATGACTTCTGACGGCCCTACCAGCTGTAAGGCTGTGATCCTATAATGCCCTCTTTCTTTGAGGAAACCCAGGTTCCAACCATTTTCATTACCTTTTGGTACTTCTTATTCCTCTGCTAGTGGTTGATGCATGCCTTGAACCTGAACTGGATTATCTACTGTGATCAATGAGAATTAAGGCAGTAAAAAAAAGTAGCAACGTATGATAACTCCCCATGAATGTGGGGAGTACCACCATGAAAACCCAGGCCTGTCAGCAGAAGAAGCCTCAGCTGGAGCAGATTTTGGATAGAAAATGTTTGTCTACAAAGCCTGGTGGAGGTTTTTAGGGAGAGAAACCTGTGATCCCAAGCCAGTTTGGTCACCCTTCCTGAGAGAGTTACAGGCAGAATTATGGGACCCAACAGTTTTATGGCACTGATTCAGATGTAGTTCAAGCATCAGCCTTGCAGTTTTACCACAACGTTAACATTCGTAATCAGGCTAGCTACTTGCACTAGTGACTAGACCAGGTTATTTCTGAGAGTGGTCGACCCTCTGCTGACCACCCTTCAGTGGCCAATTTATAGACCTGTCAGGAACTTTGAGAGACCATTGTGGCAGACTCCCAATTGCTGGGCTGTCTGTTGTGATAGACATGAAGCAGCTTAAGTGACAGAGGAGGTCAGCTTCTACCTTGCATACGGGCTTCCTGAGGCTGCTGGGAGGAAAGTGCTTTTTAAAACTAAAAGCACTGTGTCAATCAAACAATCCATCTGCAGACATTTATTATATGCTTAATAGGTGTCAAGCCCTGTGCTAAACACTAGGAATTCAAAGAAAGACCAGAACAATCTCTGTCTTCGATGAGCTTAACGGGGGAGACAATAAATAAATACAAGGTACACAGAGATTAGCTCTGGAGGGGAAGGCAACAGCAGCTGGCTAACATAGAAAGTCCTCCTGAACAAGACTGGATTTGAGCTAAGTCTTGAAAGCAGTCAGCAATTCTAAGACTTGGAGGTGAAGGAGAACATTCCCGAACATAGACGAAGATGTAATATTCTGTGTGAGGAACAGCAGTTAGACCAGTCTGGATGGATCCTAGAGTGTATAATAATAGCCAGTGTTCATATAGTGGCTTCAAGGTTTTCAAAGCACTTTAAAGCAGCTAGGTGGCACAGTGAATAGCATGGTGGGCCTGGAGTAAGGAAGACCTGAATTCGAATCTAACCTCAGACACTTACTTCCTGTGTGACTACAGGCAACCTCTTAACTCAGTTTTTTCATCTGTAAAATGAACTAGAGAAGGAAATAGCAAACCATTCTAATATCTTTGCCAAGAAAACCCCATATGGGGGTCATGAAGAGTCAAATACAACTGAAACAACTGAACAAAACAAAAAGATGCCAAAATAGTTAGAAAACTACCAGACTCCTTAAACTAATCTTAACCCTTTAACAGCTCTGGACAACAATTCAACTGCACCTTCTCACTGACCGATGAAAAGCAAGTGTCTCCAGACTTAGGCAGTAAATCATGGTGGCAGTGGTCAATGTCACAAGAAAAGGATGCATGCTTCCTTGCTCTGGCATCCCTCCACAGCTTCCTGCCTGGACCAGAGGGACATTTTTTGCATCCATCAAGTTACCTGAGCACTCTTCAGAGCACAGGCCCCAGGTTGTCTCTTATCTTAGGACTGCCACTTTCACTGCCTTGCTAGTCAAAATAGACATCATTGCTACATACCTGTTACTGGGGAAACCAGACTTTAGAGCCTTACCTTCAGTGTTACATCTCATACCAACAGAACAATTGACTAACTAGCATAGGCCCACTGTGAGCAAGTCTTTAGGGTGAATTCTTTGGGTCTCACCTTGAACTCTCTTAAGTCTATGTGGGGCTATGGTGTCAAACTCAAATAGAAACTGGGCCACTAAACCGCACATCAGGATTTCTATGGGACAAATATTGACTTAGTTTTTAAATATATTATTATTGTATTATAAATATATTATTAAACATGATATATTAAATATAAATATATTTTAAATATAGTAGTAATGAAAATATTTTATATTATTTAAATATATTATTATCTGTGTTTTAACGCATCTTTATTTATTTTGTTAAATATTTTCCAATTATACTTTAACCTGATTCAGGCCATACTTGACAGTGTTGTGGCCCTAGTGGATTGTGTGATTGATATCTCTGGGATGGGGGCCAGGCCATACATCAACCCTACCCTGACAGCTCTATTTCACAGCAAGTTGGTGTTTTGGGAGCCTGACTTTCTGAGACTGACTTTCTTCAGATTCAAATTACACTTCGTACTGGTTATTTCTAGCTTCTCTGAAAATAATCCTTTGCCTGCCTTGCCTCTGGCTCTGGTAATTGTTTCTAGATTTTCAGATATAATAATAATAATACCTAACATTTACATAGTGCTTTGAGATCTTCAAAGTGCTTTACATGTTATCTCATCTGTTCCTCACAACAATCCTATAAGTTAGATGCTTTTACCATTCCCATTTGGTGGGTGAGAAAACTGAGACTAAGAGAGGCTGCCCAGGGTCACACAGCTAATAGATATCTGAGGCAGGAGTTGAACTTGGGTCTTCCTGAGTCCAAGTTCAGTGTTCTATTCAGTATGCTACCCAGCTGCCTATGAAGCTATTGCAGGACTGCCAGGAAGGGCTGATTAAATCCAAGAAGTGGCTTTTGTTGTGAGATTTTTAGAATGCTTTGAACCAGTTGAATCTTAACCCCTTTTCGACACTGATTTCCCCTTGTTTTCTAGTAGCTCCCCACTGACTACCTCAGAGACCTGCAAAAGATAAAAATAAAATGGGAGGCAGGAATGAATTTCTATACTGCTGAGAAAGAAATAGTGGGACCGGGGGATGCTGGAGCCAGTGCTGACCTGCTCAGTTGTTAAACTTTCATCATGACCATTTACACCTCAGAATCAACTCTTGCTAAAATGCAGGATTTATTGTATTGATAAGTATTCAGACTTAAGAAAGTGATGGAGAAAATGTTAATAATATAGATTAAATTTAAAGGCGTGTCATGTATTTTGGGAGAGCCAGTTGTTACAGCATTTCCCATTACATCACTGGCTACGGATAACATCTTTCTATGGTTTCATCCAAGAGAGATGAATCTGTCTGGGTACAGGAATAATATGTAAAATGATAACGTTAGTGTTAATAGGGGAATATATGTGTGTGTATACATATAATGGGGGATAGATAGATAAATAATGGGGGATAATTATAGTGTTACCGGAGGAATCTGAGAGGCATGTAGTAGGTGTTTAATGCCAGTGTATAGCTCACAGCAATAGGGAGGGACAGAAAGTAAATCTAAGGAAAGAAACCCTGTTTTCTAAAATAGCCAAGTCTCCCTAACCCGTTACATTTTGTATTTCCCCCAACGGAACCAGAATCCCTCTTTGTTTCTCCCCACTTTGAGAAACTGCTTCTCTAAATTCAAGATCATGGCTTAGTGGTTTCATCATTTTCTCTCATTGTAGTTGGAGCTGAACAGACCCCAGGTATCAGTTGTATTGTCAGAAAAAAATTCTTTTTGGTCCCAGCTACTCCACTGCCCCCCCCCTTTTCCAAAGAAATCCTGCTTCTAAAGTAGCAGCCAGTAATTGAGCTAAATTTCATAATGACTGACACCTGGTGGCTTCCCCCTCCCTCAAAAAAAAAGGCACAATGAACTCTTTATGATAAGAAGAAAGCAAGCTGAGGGCATTGAGGCTGAAACTGGGGGAGCTCTGTGCTCTGGGAAGTCACTGTGCTTCCCAGAGATTGAAATTTCCTTTTAAACACCAGCGTAAAAGGTCCAAACTGTCTTTAACAACTGTCCCTCATGCTTGTGAATATGCTGAATGGGACTGAAGGACTAATGAGAGCTCCCTAGTAAAAGTAGCCTTTTGTGGGCTCTGTCGTTATGCTCTCTTCAAACGTAAATCAGGAAAATGAGGTTCACAAAAATGAAAAACAAGCATCTTCAAATATAGGCCAACAGTTTCAAGCCTTCCAAGATTTACAGGTTGTGTTGAGAAGCATTAGGCATATTGTGGCAAGGCAAGCAAATTGATGGGTCTGTGATGGAAAGTATTTTAGATTAGAGGTAAAAAGACTCGAGGTCAAATCCTGGCTCAGACCCTTCTTAGGTGCATGACCTTAGGCAAATCATTTAATCTCTCTATGCCTTGATTTCCTCTTCTGTAAAGTGGGACTGTTAATAATAAATAGCTCATAAATTTGACATAAGAATTTAATTTTTTAAAAAATGTGTAAAGCACTAGATAAAGCATCTTGGCATGCAGCATAGACTACTGGGTTCAGAGGAAGGAAGACCAATACCCAAATTTTACTTCTGACATTTACTTAGCTCTGTGATACTAGGCAAATCGTTTAAACTGTATGGGCCTCAGGCAACTACTCAGATGTCTCAACTAAGCCATAGACAATGTTATGTGTGTTGGTGGTGAATGGTCCCGGAGAACACCCCAACATCACAAATCTTTCCCCTGTTGGGATGGATAAATGTAAGGCATTATGATATTGCAATGAAACCTTTCCTTAAGGAGTCTATTTGTACCAACACTTAATCCTCTCAGACAAATTTTCTTATCCTCTTCACCTTCTATTCCACTTCCTCTTCTTCGGAAAAGGGAGAGTAGGAGGACTTGCTTAAACAGCAGCCACCTTTGTCTTTTATGACATAGCCCTGGTGGTTTTGACAGTTGCTACAATAATGAGAGACCCAACTGGAATTTGGGTAGGAAAGAATGACCAAAGAAGTGAATGAATGAATGAGTGAAAAAACATTTGTTAAGGACCTACTATGTGTAACAGATGATGCTGAACACTGGGGATAGGAATAGAAAAAGAAGACTGTCTCTGCTCTCAAAGACATCACACTTTACTTGGGGAGAACACATAAGTGAGTTCAGCTGTAGGATGAATTAAAAAGGCCTAGACGTGGTCGTGAATGCAGGTAGCAAAACCCAGTAGTTCTTAGGGTGTATTAGGGTTTCCATACTGCAGGATGAGGCCTGGAGGGGACTGACCCACCAGCACAGAAGAGAAAATGGACCTGAAGATTAGAGTAGAGTGGGGATTCTGGGTTTCCCAGAAAAGGGGTGGGTATGGGAGACAGGTGAAGGAAACACTAGAGGAAGTGGATTTTAGTAGGAGAATTTGAAATAGTAGAGGTCCACAGTGGGAGTGGCACGGAGGAGAACCCCTAGCAGGCTGAGTCACTCACCACCTTGTCAGCATATCTGGAGTTAGGTTAGAACATAATAGTAATATTATAATCATGGTATAATATTAATAAAATAATAATCATAACATAAAAAATAGCTAGCATTTATTAAGTACCTACTGTGTGCTAAGCACTGTGCTAAGTGGTTTACAAATATCTCATTTGGTTCTCACAATAACCCTGGGAGGCAAATACTATTATTATCTCCATTTTACAGTTGAGGAAACTGAGGCAAATAAAGTTTAAGTCACTTGCCCAAGGTAGTGAGTGTCTTCAGGCCATATTTGAACTTCCTAACTCCAGGCCCAGTGTGCTCTGTCCTCTGTACCTCTTAGCCGCCCTAACATGAAGTGTTTCTCTACCACTCTCATTGCTGTCACAGAAGCAAGAAAGCAGCTAGCTGAGAGATAACCAGGGATAGAAGAA